>NW_006440615.1:0-869 GCF_000325575.1 Pteropus alecto | reverse complement strand
AGGAAGAATAAATGAAGCCTAAAATCAGCAGAAGGGAAGAACTAACAAAATTAGAGCAGAATTAAATAAAATTCAAAACAAAAAAAAATAGAAAAAATAAAGAGCTGTTTCTTTGAGAAAGTTAATAAAATTGACAAATCGTTGGCTACACTCACTAAAGAAAAAAGAGAAAGAACACAAACAAAATCAGGGATAAAAGAGGAGAAATTATGACACACACCATGGAAATACAAGGATACTATGAAAAATTTAATAACTTAGAAGAAATGCACAAGTACTTAAAAAGATGAAACCTTCCTAGACTGAATCAAGAAAATCTAGAAAATCTAAAGAGACCAATCAGCAGTATGGAAATTGAAACAATCATTAAAAACCTACCAAAAAGTAAAAGTCCAGGACTTGACGGCTTCACCAGTGAATTCTAACAAACATTCAAAGAAGATTTAATACCTATTCTCCTCAAACTCTTCCAAAAAGTTGAAGAGGAGGCAATACTTCATAGTTCATTTTATGAGGACAATATTACCCTGATACCAAAACCTGGTAAAGATAACACAAAAAAAGAAAACTACAGACCAATCAATATCTCTCATGAACACATGCAAAAATCCTAAATAAGATACTAGTGAACCAAATACAGCAACATATTAAAAACATTATACACCATGATCAAGTGGGTTTCATCCTAGGGGGACAGGGATGGTTCAATATATACAAATTGATTAATGTGATACACCACATAAATTAAAAAATAAGAATCATATGATCATATCAATAGATGCAGAAAAATCCTTTGACGAGATACATCGCTCCTTTATAATCAAAACACTTAATAAAATTGGTATAGAAAGAAAGTTCCTTAACATAAT
>NW_006440614.1:0-523 GCF_000325575.1 Pteropus alecto | reverse complement strand
TGGCCTCATAAAATGAGTTGGGAAGTATTGTCTCCGCTTTGATTTTTTGGAAGACTTTGAGGAAGATAGGTATTAAATCATCTTTGAATGTTCAGTAGAATTCATGAAGCCATCTGGTCCTGGACTTTTACTTTTTGGTAGGTTTTTGATGATTGTTTCAATTTCTATACTGCTGATTGGTCTATTTATATTTTCCAGATCTTCTTGATGCAGTCTAGGAAGATTGTATTTTTCTAAGTACTGGTCTGTTTCTTCTAAATTATTAAATTTGTTATTATATACTTTTTCATTGTATTCTTGCATGACTCTGTTTTTTGCGGTCAGTCATAATTTCAACTCTTTCATCCCTGATTTTGTTTATTTGTGTCCTTTCTCTTTTTTCTTTTTGAGTCTAGCCAGGTGTTTGTCAATTTTGTTAATATTTTCAAAGAACAAGCTCTTTGTTGTATTTATTTTTTTCTATTTTTTTGTTGTTGTTTTCAGTTTCTTTTATTTCTCCTCTAATTTTGATTATTTCTTTCCT
>NW_006440613.1:0-581 GCF_000325575.1 Pteropus alecto | reverse complement strand
TTTTGTCTGAGAAGCTCTTTATCTGATCTTCAACTCTAAATAATAGCTTTGCTGAATAAATTATTCTTGGTTGTAGATCCTGGGCCTTCATTCTTTCAAAAATTTTTTGCCAAGCCCTTCTGTCCTGCATAGTCTCTCTTCAGAAATCAGCTGCCAGTCGTATGGGTGTTCTTTATATGTAATTATTTGTTTTTCTCTTGCTGTTTTTAAAATTTTTTCTTTGTATTTAACCTTTGGCATTTTAATTATGATGTATCTTGGTGTGGGCCTCTTTGGATCCTTGATTTTGGGGATTCTCTGAGCTTCCTTGGGTTTTATGTACATTTCCTTCACTTATGTCCATTTTCTTCACCAGGTTAGGGAAGCTTTCCATCATTATTTCTTCAAATAGCTGCCCAACATCTAGATTTTCTTCAGTTTACACCAATTAGACGAATATTTGGAGACTTAATCCTCCTTAAATTATTTTTATAGTCTTGGCATTTTTTTTGGTGCCATTCTGTTTGAGTGTCCTGATTGGCTTTCCTGTCCTGTAGATAGGGCATGTGATTCTTTTCTTTATTCACTTTGTTTATTCCTTT
>NW_006440612.1:0-1512 GCF_000325575.1 Pteropus alecto | reverse complement strand
AAAGATTCAGAACCAAAGTATATAACATAAAAAAAAAGAAATAACAGAGAGAAAGAGAGAATACTCACAAAAGCCAACCAAAATAAAGAAAACAGAAACATAAGGTCAAGGAAGCAATGGAAACACCGAGCTACCAGAAAGCAAAAGATAAAATGGCTATAAGAAGACCTCATATTTCAATAATCTCCCTAAATGTAAATGGACTGAACTCACCAATAAAAAGACATGGAGTTGAAGAATGGATCAAGAAACAAACCCCAATTATATGCTGCTTCCAGGAGACACATCTCAGGTCCAAAGGCAAATATAGACTCAAAGTGAAAAGGTAGAAAATGATATGTCAAGGAAATGGCATTCAGAGAAAAGTGGGAGTAGCAGTACTAATATCAGAGGAAATAGACTTCAAAATAAACAAAGGTAAAGAAAGATACTAAGGGACACTACAAAATGATAAAGGAAATCATGCACCAAGAATACATAACAGCTATTAATATCTATGCTCTCAATAAGGGAAACCTGAAATATATAAAGCAATTACTAACAGAAAAAAGAGAGAAACAGACCAAAACACTATTATTGTAGGGGACCTAAATACCCCACTGTCTGATATGGACTGATCATCTAAACAGAAAATCAATAAGGAAATAACATCCTTAAATGACACATTAGACCAACTGGATATAATTGACATTTACAGAGCCTTTCATCCCAAAACAGCTGCTTATACATTATTCTCTAGTGCACATGGAGCATTCTCAAAGATTGAACACACTCTGGGACACAGAGATAGCCTTAACAAATCTAAGAGGTTTGAAATCATATCAATCATATTCGCTGATCATATTGCTTTGAAACTAGAGATCAACTGTAAAAAGAAAGTGAAAAGAACCACAAATACATGGAGATTAAACAACATACTACTGAAGAATAACTGGGTCAGAGAAGAAATGAAAGGAGAGATCAAGAGATACATAGAAATGAATGATAATGATAGTACAGCATATCAAAACTTTTGGGACCTGGCAAAAGCTGTTATCAGAAGAAAGTTCATATCATTACAGGCCTACCTTCAAAAAGAAGAACAAGTCCAAGTAAACAACTTAACGCTTCATCTTAAAAAAAACAAAAACAACAACAGCAAAACTAGAATAGAATGAAGAAATGAAGCCTAAAGTCAGTAGAAGGAAAGAAATAATCAAATTAGAGCAGAATTAAAGGAAATTGAAAACAAAACAAACAAACAAACAAACCATAAAAAAATAAATGAAACAAAGAGCTGGTTCTTCGAGAAGGTTAATAAAAGACAAACCCTAATTGACAAACCCTTGGCTAGATTCACTAAAGAAAAAAGAAAAAGGATACAAATAATCGAAATCAGGGATGAAAAAAGAGAAATTACGACAGACACCACAGAAATACAAAGGATCATACAACAATACTATGAAAATATATATAATACCAAATTTAATAACTAGAGGAAATGGACTAGTACTTAGAAAAATATAACCTTCC
>NW_006440611.1:0-13272 GCF_000325575.1 Pteropus alecto | reverse complement strand
ACAATATCTCCCACCCCATATGCTCTTCTGCAATGAGATCTTGCCATCCCTTATCTAGAGGTGGGGCCTAATCCCCCTCCCCTCGGATCTGTGACTAGCTCTGATCACTAGAACATGAGGAAGTTGACACTGCTTGACTTGTAAGGCTCTGACATAAGATGCCTATGGTTTTTGACTTGTGCACTTGGAACATTCCCTCTTGGAACCTAGATGCCCAGCTGGGAGCAACCACGCCAAACAGAAAAGCAGGTGGAGAGCAACCTAGCCGACCTGGCTAACAGCTCCAGTGAGCTCCCAGGTGACAGCCAGCACCACCTGCAGCCCGGTCAGGGAGCCCTCTTAATGTTCTGACCCAGTCGGGCCTCCAGATGACTACAGTCCCAGCTTGTGTCACATGGAGCAGAAGCGCTAGCGGTCTGCTGAGCCCAGACAACCCACAGAATGAGAGAGAATAAGAAGGTTTTATTTTGGGATTGTTTGTTACTCAGCAACAGATAACAGGAATACATATCATACAATTTACTACTATTACAGTGTTCTCATTATGGCCTATCTTTCCTGTCAGACCGTAAGCATCAGGAGAGCAGGTATTTTGTCTGTTTTTGATTAAATGTTTATCAGGCTTATAACAAAGCCTGGCACAGAGGTACTTACTACACATTTGTGAATGAATGAATAAATGCTGTGAACAGATTTCTTAACGCTGAGTCTGAGACTGAAAAGGTTTACAGTGTTCGGTGTTGGAGGTCATCTTTGTCTGCTTGGGCAGCCATAACCAAATACCACAGACTGCGAGGCTTAAACCATGGAAATTTATTTTCTCACAGTTTTGGAGGCTGGAAGTCCAAGGTCAAAGTGCCAGGAAATTTGGTTTCTGGTTGTGGGCCTTCATCTTGGCTTGTAGATGGCTGCCTACTTGCTATGTCTTCATGTGGCCTTTCTTCTGTGTGTGTGGAGAGAGGAGGGTGTGTGGGTATCTCTGATGTCTCTTTCTCTTATAACAACCTCTGCTATCAGATTAAGGCCTCACTCTATGACCTCATTTAACCTTAATGATTTTAAAGGCTCTATCTCTAAGTATAATCACATTGAGGGGGAGTGCTTCAATATACGAATTTGGGGGGACTCAACTCAGTCCATAACAGGGGTCTCCATGGTGTGTGGTTTGGTACCTACTATTTGGTCTTCATTTCCTGAGCCTCTCATCATGCATGATGCTCAGTGGTACCCCCGAACTCTGGTCTCACCACAGAGCACAGCAGGCGGGTGGCACCTGGCCACCAGCTGCCTCTGATGTCCTTTGGGCTGGGGATCCATCTAGGCTGTGGAGTCACGATTAACTGATGCCCAGATCACAGCCGTGGCTCAGCTGCAGCGCGTGGGGCTCTGAGGAACCCTCCCCTGGCTTGTGGACCCCCTGTTCATTTGGATCGCTATAACAGAACACTGCAGACTGGCTTAGAGACATCAGAACTTTATTTCTCATAGTTCTGGAGTCTGAGAAGTCCAAGATCAAGGTGCCAGCAGGTTCAGAGTCTGGCGAGGGCCCTCTTTCTGATTCATAGACAGTCATCTTCTCACTGTGTCTTCATGTGGTGGAAGAGGTGAGGGAGTTCTCTGCAGTGTCTTTATAAGAGCACTAATCTCATTCGTGAGGGCTCCACCCTCAACCTAATCACTCCCAAAGGCCCCACCTCCAGATACTTTCATATTGGGGATTAGGTTTCAATATATGGTTTTGAGGGGACACAAACTTTCAGTCTATAGTACCCCCAAAGTCCTAGGTCAGCCATCAGCATAGAAATGAGACTTAGGGCTGAAGCTGCAGAGCTCCTACATTCAGGGTTGGGGGTAGCAGAGAGTGGGGCCTGAGGGTTCAGTCTGAGGATCGGGTGCTTGGGTCACCACAGAGAAAAGAGATGGGACCCCAGAGAACTCAGGCAGTGAGCTGCAGAGGGTGTAGTGACAGCTACTGGGAAATGGGTAGCCTGGGTCCTATCCCTGAGGTCCTTGTAGCCCATACCGCATGTTTCTGCACATGGTCCTTGGAGGTCCCTCAGCCTGGCGCAGAGACTTGTCCTGTCATAGGGGAGGGGCAACTGAAGGCCGTGACAACCTGCTCCTCTGGGCTGGGCTCAGACATGGCAGTGAGGTCCTAGCGCAGAAAGCGAGACTCTGGGAAACCCAGGCATTTGGGACCAAGGCTCATTCCTACAAGAGTGGCTCAGTCCTTTGGTGTCTATGGCTCAGAGAACTCTGCCCAGACCCAACACCCTGGGGGGCTCCTCTCCCACCCCATCCAATGAGACTGACTGCACTAATTCCCAAGTTGAGGGCCCTCCAGCCCCACAGGCAGCAGCAGGAACAAGTGACAGGGCCTTGGGGGTCCAAGGTCCCTTTCCTAGACTAAGGGCACCTAGACCTGGGAAGGGGCTGTTATTACCCTAGACCTCACTCTTCGCGGAAACAGAGTCCATGGTGACTGAGTGGAGAGGAAATATCTATGTTAGTGTGGATTTGGGGAAATACTTCACACCCAAGACCTGACACAGGATGGGGGTCCCCTCTTGTATACTGGTGCTGGGAGCAAAAGGAGACCCTGGGGAGGTCGGCTGAGCAGAAGAAAGGGGAGACGGTCTTCCGTCCTCAGCCGTGTGGCCACACGGGGGCGCTGCTGCGCTGCTCGTGGATGCTGAAGGAGCGGCATGGGAGGGTCCGGGCTGTAATCTGGTCAGAGGTGGCTGACCGGAAGACGGCCTCAACAATATCTCCCACCCCATATGCTCTTCTGCAATGTGACCCCTCCCCTTGGATCCGTGACTAGTTTTGATCACTAGAACATGAGGAAGTTGACACTGCTTGACTCAGCAGGAGAAAGGGGAGACGGTCTTCCGTCCTCAGCCGTGTGGCCACACGGGGGCGCTGCTGCGCTGCTCGTGGATGCTGAAGGAGCGGCATGGGAGGGTCCGGGCTGTAATCTGGTCAGAGGTGGCTGACCGGAAGGCTGGGCATCAATGGGGGCATGAAGAAGCTTCCGAGCAGTGCTGGACTCCACAGATGTCAAGGTCAGGATGGGACAGGGATTGATGGAGAGGAGAGCTCAGGAAACTTGTGCCATGTCCAAAGTTTCCATCTCCCCACTGCCACCCCTTTCTCCAGGTCCTTGATGCCAACACCCAGGAAAACTGAAAATAAACGTTTTCTTAGGCGCCGTCTCTCTCTCCCTCTCTCAAAATTCGTATAAATTTTTCTCAGGAAGGATACACAAGAAATTGGTAACACTCTCAATTCTGGCAGGAAACCTGGATGCCTGGAGTCTGGGGAGGGAGGAAAATTCCCCACTGTAAACTCCTTGGTATGTCTGGAATGATCTTTTCAAAATACGTTACATTTAAAATCTCTTTCATTTGCAAGACTCTTTTCAGTTAAGTTCCGGTTTATACAGCTGTGGCCTTGTGATGGGCCCAGATCCAGGCCCTCCCCTGTGTGCTCCTCCAGCACAGGGAGCCCATGGTGGTCACACCTCAGAGCCATTCCCCAGCCTGAAAACCTGTCACCCGGACAGCACCTCCATCCTGGACATTCTCCTCCAACGTCCTCACTGAGAGGCCTTCCCTGCCCGGCCCTGTTTGGGGCACCTCCAGCCTTCCTTTAAGCCCACCCGCTTTGCTTCTGTTCACAGCCCATTCACTAACGTACATTTTTAAATGTATTTATTTAATTGTTTATTCTCTGTCCTTGAGAATATCAGCTGTATGAGGGCAGGGTTGAGGATTTGATTGTTTACAGCTACGTTTCCATTGCCTCGAAAGGGCCTGGTTGTTGATTTTAAACCATTTATGGAGTGAATGAATGTGTGAATGCACATTCAGACTGCCACACACCAACACACAGATCCTGTCACCCACAATGACACACACACAGAACACACTCCCGCACACTGACATACCCACACATTCTCATACACACATTCTTCAAGCCTAATTCAGTTCAACATTATGTTGTGGACATTTCCCATGACATTATGTGGTAGTAATTTTCATTTTCTCTTCAAATTATTGTGAAAAATTTCAAAGATACCTGAAGTTTGAAAGAATAATTCAATGGTCACCCTAGATTTCATCATTTTAATATTTTGCCATATTTGTGTGTAATATATTTCTATAATTTTTGCTGAAATACTTGAAAGTCACTTGCTAACATTATGACTCTCACCCTAAATGTTCTGTATTCATCTCTTTAAAAATAACTTTTCTTCAAACAATATGATTATTATACTGAAGAAAGTAATTGTAATTCCCTGAGATTATAAATGTCAAAGTAATATAATTCTCCACATTAGCCTCGGAATGTCTCAGTTGGAGGAGAGGAGCGATCAGGAGCCCTTGCACGGACTCTGAGGCATCCAGCTCCTCCCGACAGCTCCCTTCTCCATCCCCTTGATGACAACACCACAGAAAACTGAAATGTGAAAATATTTTCTTCTACTCCCTATTTTTCAGGTTTTTGAAATTCAGTTTTTGAAATCAGTCATCTCTCAGAAACAACATCTCAATGTCTACATATCTTCCACAGTGTGGATATGCACTTTGAGACTACTGGGGCTAAAAGCATGGTTCTCTTGGGCCTTCTGTCCCCTCAGCAGGGCAGAAGAGGGGCCCCTGTGCCAGGGGTCACACTTGGTACCCAGGAAGTCACACTTCCAACAGCAGGTGTCAGGGAAGACCTCAGGCCTGGGGTGAGCACAGTCCCCTCCTTCAGGATCAAGAGCGAGCTCATGCACACCCTCTGAGAGCTCTCCTCTCTTCCAGGCAGACCACTGCATAGGAGTCAAGAAAAGCTCCAGGGACTGCAACCAAGACCCAACCACCCTAAACCTCCTCACCCCCATCGACAGAGCCCAGGCGAGAGCCCCAAACCCCTGCCCCTCCCCGCCCTCATCTGTCACAGACTCTCCCCACCCGCCTTGAATCCCCAAGGACTAATGTCATTATGTCCTTTTCCCTCTTTGTCTCAGTCACCCTGGCCCCCCAAGTATCCCACATGCTCTGCACACCCCTACTCTGTTTCTTCTCACCCCTCAATTCCCGAGACCTTCTGACTGTACCCCCTGGCGTCCTCAGTCCAAGATCAGCCAAATCTCCTCAGTCCTCCCTCAGGAGGGGTCTTCACTTTGCAGCTCTGCCAGACTCCTAGGTCTCCCTGGGGACACGGCTCCCTGTGAAGTGCTTTCTCTGCCACAATCCTTGTGCCCCTGGCCTGGGTTTGGGTGGGGTCCCTGTTCCTCAGCTGCCTTCAGACTCTCTTCCCTCCCTTTCCTAACACCCCCTAACCCAGATTGGAGGCCCACTCCCGTCGCTGTAGGTGTTCCCTGTGGACCCTCAGGCCCCCCCCCCCCCCCCATTTCTTGGCTGTTTTAGCTCCTGCTCTACTGTCACCTCCCCAGAGTGTTATCTCGTTGGTCCTCGGTGATGCCAACACAAGCAGATGTGGTAGGCTGATAGTGGTCCCCAAAGGTCTCCAGCCCGAATCCCTGGACCCTGCAAATGGCCTTTCATATTGAAGGGACTTGGGTGATCTGATTAAGAGTAAGGACCTTAAGAAGACAAAACTGTCCTGGATTATCTGGGTAGGGCCCAATCATACCACATGGACCCTAAAGGTGGAAGTTTCTCTAGCTAGAGTCAGACATGCTACAGGAAAGATGCGGCCGAGAGCAGTCAGAGAGGTTCCGAGTGGGGGGACTGGGTGTGCTGTGGGGGCCAGGATCCAGGACTGAGGATCCTCTGGGAGCTGAGGGTGACTCCAGCTGACAGCCAGCAGGGAAATATGGGGACTTTGGTCCTACATCTGCAAGACACCGAATTCAGACAAATTTATGAGCTGGGCAGTGGATTTTCCCAGAACGCCCAGTAAGGAACAGATACCTGCCAACATCTTCTTAACCCAGTGAGAACATGTCAGATTTGTAACCTACACAGCTGTGAGATAATAAATGGGTGTTCTTTAAAGCTGCCTGATCCATGCGATTTTCTGGCAGTGACAGGACACCCACACAGCAGAGAAGTGCTCTCAGTCCCTGGCTTCTCACTTCCCTGAGCTCCTCTCCTCCATGACCTTCCGCTTCTTCCTGGCCCCCACTCCCGCGTATCCCCTAGACCTTGTCGTTGCCAATAACCCAGCCCTTCCACAGTCTCCGTTTCATGCTTCTCGCTCTCTGCCCACCATCTCTCCAACTCATCCCCTAAGCTCTGGAAATGCTGATACTATTGTTTTATGTGTTATAATGTGGTATTAGCAAACCATTCATCACAAATGTGCCTGTTTTCCCTTTAGTATGTCAGCTCCAACAATACTTTGAGCCCACTGGGGCCCCAGTTTATTGATCCAATACTCTATTCACCATCCTTCAGCCCTCGACGTCCTCTCCTCCCTCCTCACTCATTTTAAATTCTATGATAAATAATTTCAGTCCCTCCCTTGCCTCTCACTTGCTTTGTCACTTTTGCTTGGAAACACTACACGGCTAGCGAATTTTACTTCTGTCTACCCTGCACCTGCCCAACGAGGCTAGAGGAGGCTGGAGAACAACTCACGGCCACACTGACTGCCATCGCATTAACCTCATGACCCAAACCATGAGGGGGCCCGCGCCCTGCCCTGCACTCATCCTGTCCTTGCTCCACGCAGTCTCCTCCCGTCCTGCTGACTGTCACACACCATCTCTCTCTGCTCAGACATCCGGCCCTCCTTCCCCATCCTTAGTACTGAGGATGACCTTGTTTCCTGTGTAACTGAGAAAACCGAACACATCAGAAGACAACTATTATAGAGTTCTGCCACCTTTTCTACTTCGAGACCTTTACCATGGGTTAACCGTCCATGCTGCCAGCCAGAGCCGGTTCCTCTGCTGGTGCTCTAGGCCTTGTCTCTTCCTGTCTACTCAAAGGTATTGGTCCAGAAATTATTCCCGTTTTCTCATTTGTCATTTTCCCCTCTCCACCAGATCACTGTGGTACCTGTGAGAATTCACATCCCAGGACCTCAGCTCGAGGGAGTATCACTGACTGATAGCCCAGCTGCTGTGCTCTCAAAACTGTTGCCGTGTTTGCTCTGAGACTGCACTTCCCCCAGGCTTCTTCCCATCAAAGACTGAGAACAGCAGGGAAGCTAAGGCAGGACCATTGCTCCTCTGAAGGCTGACTTAGCTCCAGGGCCCCCGACACGCTCGCTGACCCTTCTTCACTCTGCACTGGCTCTAGGACGCCTCCAGCCAACTTTTCTTCCCTCTCTCCTTCACTTGGATTCAGATTTGATCCCTCTCTCAGCCTTCTCTGTCTCCTTCCCACAGGTGTCCCTCTAATAATATCTTGCACATTTAATACTGTATTCACGTCTGCTCCTCACAGAGCCCTCACTAACACAAGTTGTATCAAAAGTGCTGCCATCAGGTTGGTAGGTGGGGCACATGGCGACAGCTGAAGTGCTAGATTTCACTGGTGGTGACCTGAGAAAGTGTCCTGGTTTGGAGGAATGCTATGACAAATGTTTTGATAGACGCCTTTAAAAATAATCGTGTGCGTGCCTACATAGACAGTGGAATTGGCTGCTTACTGTAAGCTGTACTCTTGCCCTAGGGAAGGATAATGAGACTCTGAGGACTGTTAAACTGTTACTGGCTAGAGTGAGAGCCTCAGCAGTGTCTCATTGAGAGGCATTTATCTCATGTACAGGAGGGCAGGTAGAGTTGAATGGCTACTGAAGACATAGTTGTGAGGGTTGTAGAACTCTGTAGAGATGTTTAGACACTTGGCCAAGGCAGACCCGTTACGTGAAAGTCAGGGCCCTGGTGGGAAAATCCCAAGATTCTGCAGACTGGGACAGGGTCATCCTGATGGACACCCTCTGGACCTCCAGGCATGTAGAGGAGGCTTGCCCTTATCTAGTGATGGTTAGCTCTTCCACGGTCCCAGAGATGCTGCAGAAGCCTCACCCCAAGATGCACTGGGTATTATAGCAAGAATTAGCCAGCACGTACCTGTAGGAGCTCATGGAGCACTTCTGGGACTAGATTTTTAAATCGTTCATCAAGTAGCCAGAATGTCAGGCTGGATAAACAAAAGCTAATTGACACAGAGGCACTTTTTCAAGACATAGGCTTATCAAGGGCCTCAGGGTGTGGGACAAACTTACTTCTGGGTGGCTCTTCATAGCCTGGAAACAATAACGTCCAGCTTAGTGAGGTGGATGTGACTTACAGTAGAGGACGGTAGAGGACAGGATAAAGAGGCTGAAAGAATGGAGATGCTGTGTGAGGCCAGAAGACCCAGCCGAAGATTACATTCCACAGAAGGACTCAGAAGGCACGCCTTTCACCAAAGCCATCCCGAAGGTGCTGGAGCGGGACCCGCATCACTAAGTTTGGGAACGTTGTGTCCTCTGTGGGCTGAGATAACAGGAGGTCAGGTGGTCCCAGAGACGGCTCATTAATTTCATGGGGAGGGTATGGCCCTGAAAAGCGCCCAGTGGTGACAGTTGACCAGCAAAAGCCAGAAGCCACAATGCCCATAACAACCCTAGTGGGGCAGCAAGGGAAGGAGCTTGACCTGAAGAGGGTTGTGGAGAATGACGGAGTGGTGCCCCTAGGGTCAAACGGATGGTGTCTTAGTCCATATCGGTTGCTATAATAAAATACCATAAACCGGGTGACTTATAAACAACAGAAATTTATTTCCCACAGTTCAGGAGGCTGGGATCAAACCAAGATGCTGGCAGAATCGGTGTGTAGTCACAGCCAGCTTTCTCACAGATGGAGGCTTCTAGCTGTGTCTTCACATGGTGTCTCTCTCAGTTCCGTTTTATAAGAATAATCATTTCATTCATGAGGGCCCCACCCTCCCAAAGCCCCAACTTCCTAATATTATCACCTTGAGGGGTAGGGTTTGGACATATGAATTTTGTGTGGACACAAACATTCTGATCATAGCTAATAGATAGTCAACAGTGTGAGCTGCTTAATATCTATTGTAAATAAAACAAGATTGAGGAACAGTTGAGAGTTCTGGGACCAATAAAGCCACGATCCTTTGTTCAGTACCCAGACCTGAGCCAGTTTTCAGGTTCAGAACCTACTGACTGTAGAGGTGTCCAAACCCCGAGGAGGAAGTCCCCTGGAGCACTGTGGTGAGTGACTACTGGGACAGTCCTTCTGCAAAGGAACCACAGCCGTTTACTCAAGTGACTGTACACTAGGAAGAGAGAAATGGCCAGAATTTTGAGGCATATTGCATGTAGGGTTTGAGGTGACGTTAATACCCAGATACCCATAGCATCATCATGTCCCCTATTACAGTGGGCTGCTGGTGCCAGGTCATAAATGGAGTCCTGGACAAGCCCAGCTCTCAGTGTGACCACTGGGTCCATAGACCCGCCCCAGGGTTATTGCCTCATTTCCCAAGTACATGACCAGCACTGATACACTTGGCGGTTGGAGCAACCCTCACACTGGTCCCTGTCCGTGGAGTAAGGTCTCTCATTGTGCTGAAGGACAGAAGGAAATCTCTGAAACTGCACCATCCTGGCCACATCAGAAATGACATTGCGTCTCAGGAGCAGGTATTGTGGAAGATTTTGCAGGTATTGAAGGCTCTAGCACCACCACTAGAGGCCTGACCAAGGCAGAGGCTGTGGCGGTGCTGCCTATCATCTCCATTAATTCAACAACCTGTCTCTGCAGAAACCTGATGGGGTATAAGGAAGCGTGAGGTCACCTCGGCCTTCACCGAGTACAGCCCTGGCGGCAGCTGTTGCGCTGGATGTGATACCATAGCTAGAGTGGAGTAACACAGCTGCAGGCACATGCATGTGGATGTTAAGGTGGTGAGTGCGTTCTTTTATTCCAGTTAGGGACGTGCAGGTGAAATGATTAGCATGCATGTGGAAGGAACGATATTTATTTATACATGCCTCAGGGTGATTTTAACTCTCCTGCCCTTTGTAATGTGGCCCTAAGAGATCTGGACCTCCTGGACATCCTAAAGAATATCACAGTACAGCTGACCCTCGAACGATCCAGGAGTTAGAGGCACCAACCGCCTGTGCACTCAGAAATCCACCTATCACTTAAGTCGGCTCTCCCACACGGGGATTCCCAACTGCCAGTTCACCCTTCAACAACTCGGTTTGAATCGAGTGCATCGATCAAACCGAATGGGCCAATGGAAAAACATCCTTGTACAATTGGACCCATGTAGTTCAAACCTGTGTTGTTCAAGGGTCAACTGTAGTTCATTTCATTGACAACATCATGTAGATTGGGATGGGTGAGCAAGAGGTAGAAACTGCCCTGGAGGCCTTGGTAAACCACGTGCCCTCCAGGTGGTGGGGGATAAACCTTACAGAGACTCAGGGAGTGGGCCCCTCCCTTCAGCTCTAGATGTCCAGCAGTGAGGGCCATGCAGGGGTATCCCCTCCAAAGGAAAAGACACACTACTGCCTCTTGCATCCCTCACTACGAAAAAGGAAGCACACTGCCTGGTGGGACGTTTCGCCACATCTAGGTATATTGTTTGGTTCATAGAAAGATGCCAGCTTTGAATGGAACTTGGACCTGCAAGGACACTCCAGGCCATGGTGCCATCACCCACCGTTCTGCAGACCCCATGGTGTTTCGAGGTATCAGTGGTGGGAAAAATGCAGTATGGAACTAAACCAAGCACCAGCGGGAGAAGCACCGTGCTGGCCCCTGGGTTCTGCAGTAAGGCCATGCTATCCGCAGCAGAGAAATATACCCACTTTTAGAAGCAACTTTGGGTGTGTTACTGGGCCCTGATAAGGCAGAATTCTTTGCCAGTGGGACACCAAGCAGCCATGTAATTACAAATGTCATTATGAATTGAGGTCTGCATAGCACACGAAGTCATAAACTGGACAGGCCCAGCAGCAGTCCATTATAAGATGGAAATGGTACATCTGGGTTTGAGCCTGAACCACATGTTCACATCCACCAGAAAACATCCATCCCTGAAGAGGACCTGAGCAACCGAGCAGACAAATTGGCCTTAGCCGGCCTTCTTCACTGATCACCCCAGGACTGGCAGGATGGGCACATGAACGAAGTGACCACGATGGCAGAGATGAGGCTACCTACAGGTCCAGCAGCATCGACTCCCACTTGCCCAGGCTGTCCCAGCAACAGCCAACTCTGAATGTCCAATGTCAAAATTAGGCCAATACTGGGCCCTGATTTGGCACTATTTTTTAGGTGACCAACCAGCCACCAAGTGACAAGTTGACTAAAGTGAGCCCTTCCATCGTGGGAGGGCCAGAGGTTCCTCCTCATAGGCTGAGTCACCTATTCCATGTGTGGGTTTTCCTTCCTGTCCTCAGAACTCCAGCCGGAACCACCATCTAGGGACTTTGAAATGCCTGATCCACAGTCTTGGAATGGCTCTTAGCACAGTATCTGACCAGGGACCCACTTCATGTGAAGGAAGTACAGGATGGGCCATGACCGTGGGATCCACTGGTCAGATCCCATCTGTACTGCCCAGGGGCTGCTGGTCACACAGGATGCGGGTCAGGTCTTCTGAAGGCACAACTGAAGTGCCAGCTTTGAGGAAGCGCCCTGAAGGGGTGGGGTTACTTCTTTCAGGACACAGCATATTTATTGAATCAGAGAACTTTATATGGTGCTGGGTCCTCAACAGGAAGAGCTAAGTGTAGATGCAGGTGTGGCCCTAGTTATCATCATTTGGTGTCATGCACTGGTGGATGTTGCCCTTCCTGACTCCACAACTCTGGGCTTTCCCGGGTAGGAGGTTCTGGTCCACAAAGCGGGGGTGAGGGGCACTCTTACAAGGGAACATGACAAAGGTCCCATTGAACTAAACATTATATTGTCACCAAGGAAGTGTGGGCTCCACATGCCTAGAGACCAGCAGATGAGAAGGGGAGTCCCCTCTTCCTGAGACAGGAGTAATCGACCCTGGTCCACAAGAGGGGCCTGGGCCGCTGTCACATAGTGGGGGCAGGAGGAAAATGTGTGAATGAGTGATAGACTTGGGTGTCCCCCGGTTCCGCCTTGTTCCTATAAGTGGAAGTGGACATATGCAGCAACCCAACCTGAGCAGAGTTTGTGTTCCAAGGGCTCAGGCCCTTCAGGTAGGAAGGTTTGGGTCACATCCTTCAGGTAAGCCACAAGTGCTCCTGTGCTCTGAAATCCATGGCAGTGTTTGTGCAGAGGCCCTGCTTCCCATGGGCGGTTCCCAATCACTGGTCACAGTAGGGACACAATGGCAGGCCATTCCTGGAAGACAGGGGCTCCTCTGATGGCCAGCTTGGTTTGATGACTCTCCTAGAGCCTTGCCCAGCTTCACATAGAAGGCCTAGCAGTGATCTAAGATAAGTCTAATGAACCTTCTCACCTGACCATCAGACTTGCGTCTCTGTCTGCTGACCCTTCCCCATAGTCTCTGACAGGTGTTTCTCCTAATACAGTACTGCTGAGTTTAATCCCATCTTGGGATCTGCTTCTTGGAGGATGCTGAGTAACAAAATCAGTTTTATCTGTATACCAAGGACCTGTTACTTATCCCATCTTGTAAAATCCTTCTCTTTATCCATCTTATCCCATTAGCATATGCTCCATTTTGCTTGTCTTTGTATTATCTGAGTTAATAGATGTTTGTTGTTCTAAGCCACCGAATTTTGGGGAAGTTTGCTACATAGCAATAGATAATAAAACTCACTTGTTTTTATTTGTCTACAGCTCTTTCATTTCCTTGCATGCTGAAATTCTCTGCACTCACTATTTCCAGTTCCTCTCCTCCTGTTCTCTTTTATTCTCTTGTACCCCTTCTTCCTTCCCTCTTTCCCTTTTTTTTCCTTTTTATTATGGAAGCATGAAAGCATATGAAATGACTATGTGGTTATGCTAAAAGGAAGCATTATCTGGACCTATGTGCTACAAGTATAATGCCAAGGTATATGGAATAAAATTAAATAAAAAACATTATTAATAGTATCTGAAAAATTATGCCTGGGCAACCAAGTTAGTGGTTTTCAACTCTTAATTCTTTCCTTCAGCCTAGGGTTGTTGGTTTTTTTTTTTTCAGAACACATGAGCAACAGGAAGTTTTACTCAGCAACAGAAAGTTTTACACAGTCCTGCTATAAGTTTAAATGGGCACGAGCACATTGGAAATCAAATGAGCATGTATAGCCCAGCAGTCCTATCCCTAAGTGTTCTTTGGAGAATTTTTTGCCTTGTGC
>NW_006440610.1:0-1426 GCF_000325575.1 Pteropus alecto | reverse complement strand
ATTAAAGACTTAAATGTAAGACCCAAACTATAAAAGTTCTAGAAGAAAAGATAAGCTGTAAACTCTCTGATATTACTAACAGTAATTTCTTTTCAGATATATCTCCCTGGGCAAGGGAAACAAATGAAAAAATAAACAAATGGGACTACATCAAACTAAAAAGTTTTTGTACAGCAAAGGGAACCATCAACAAAACAAAAATACAGCCAACTGATTGGGAGAAGATTTTCACTAATGATACATATGATAAGAGGTTAATATCCAAAATATATAAAGAACTCATACAACTCAACAACAAAAAACAATCAAATTAAAAAATAGTCAGAAGACCTGAACACATACTCTCTAAAGAGGAAATACAGATGGCTAATAGACATATGAAAAGATGATCAAAGTCACTAATTATCAGAAAAATGCAAATTAAAACCACAATGAGATATCACCTCAAACCTGTCAGAATGGCTATCATCAATAAATTAAAGAATAACAAATATTGGCAAGGATGCAGAAAAAAGGATACGCTTATACGTTGTTGGTGGGATTGCAAATTGGAATAGCTACTATGGAAAACAGTCTGGAAGTTTCTCAAAAAAATTAAAAATGGATATACCTTTTGACCCTGCAATTGCTCTTCTAGGAATTTATCCAAAGAACAATAATTCGTAAAGATCTATGCATCCCAATATTCATGGCAGTACATACAATTTACAATAGCCAACATATGGATGCAACATAAATGCCCATCGACACACAATTGGATAAAGAAGTTATGGTTAATATATACAATGGAATATTATTCAGCCATTAAAAGAAATGAAATCCTATCATTCGCAATGACATGGATAGGCCTAGAGATTATTTTGTCAAGTGAAATAAGTCAGACAGAGAAAGATAAATACTACATAATTTCACTTATATGCAGAATCTAAGGAACAAAAAGAACAAACTAATCAAAAACATACTCACAAATATAGTGGACAATTGGTGCTGGATAGAGGGGAGGCGGGGTTGGGGGCCTGGGAGAATAGGGTGAAAGGTTAAAGAAGTACAAATTAGTAGTTGATCAATGGTCTTGGTGATGGGAAACATGGTATAGGGAATGTAGTTAGCATTAATATATAGGCTAGGTAGAAAACCAGAGGAGAGAAGGAGCAATTAGGGGGATCGTTTTATAAACTATATAAATATCTAACCAATGTACTGTATACTTGAAAGTAATTAAATTTTTTAAAAAATACTGAGGTAAAGGTTTATGTGCAAACAGAAAATATCCCAAATATCATTAATAAAATAAATGGTATTGTAATAATACATATGGTAGGGTAGGATATCATTTATTAAGGAGTTATACTTTGTATTAATATATGTCACTATCTTGCATAGTTTGTAATGAGAATGCCTTCATAAATTATTTCTATTTATATTT
>NW_006440609.1:6253-87709 GCF_000325575.1 Pteropus alecto | reverse complement strand
TGCAGCCCATTCAAAATACCTGTATATCACTTACCAAAAAGGATGAGTATGGAGCAGCTTTTCTAAACAGAAACTTACAGAGAGGAAGCAGCTCTTTTTAAACCTTTGCATCAAACATTACTCATCAGAGTTATCTAAGTTCTGAAGTAAGCATATTTGGATCCCCACCTAGACACTCCATCAGATGGTCAATGTCCCTCTGAAACATCTTTGGGAGACGTTGTCAGTGTCCACATGCTTTACAAAACATTTAGTGTTCCTGTCTGGAATGGCACTTCTGAGAACAAAGATTCCAAGCACATTCTCACCAGAGGGATTTCTCTTCAAATTACCCTTGGACACTACACGCCACACACAGTGACTTTCTGTTTTCCTTGGCAAAGATAGACTGTATATGAAAGCTGGTAGTGTGCTGCTACTACAGACTACAAAGAAGCTACCACTGTATTATTACCTGCTCATGTAATCTAGGCTGACGGCAAGCTCAAGACTATGATTGTCAAGACAGTTTCCCACCAGCTCTTTGGTACTGAAAACAGGACACGTCTAAACAGATCTACAGTTATGTCAGACTGAGATCAAGCATTACTAATGTCAAAAACATCGTGGCTAAGAACTTGCTCAAATCAAAAATATATTCCCCGAATTAAAGGCAAGAATTGCAATTCCTTTCTGTACATTCTTAAGAGTGCTGACTTACTTCGCAGCACACACAAATAGTAGCACTAAATCGTTGACAGCACTTCTGAATTACAGAAGTAATTCATTCAAAAACGACTTTCCTATGCATGTGCTGCATAATTTCTCTAAGTTTATAGTATTTCTATCTGTTAATAATGGCAATACATGAACTGAAGTATTGAAACACCATACCATATTGTTTTTTGCTGCTGCCTAATGTCTTTTCAGCATGTACGATCTGTTCCAAAACACGGATGCCTGAACACGCTTCATACAAATTTCCACAATGAAAACTGCCATGTTTCCAGTATTAATTACACTCTTTGTAGTTGTTGTAAGATTCTAACTTTGCTTCAGATACTATAGTCTTCAAGTTTCTCTTTAGAACAAGACTGCAGCCCATTCAAAATACCTGTATATCACTTAATATAAAGGATGAGTACGGAGTACGGTTTCTAAACAGAAGCTTAGAGTGTGAAAGTGGCTCTTTTAAAAGCCTTTACCTCAAACAAAATTCGTCAGAGTGATCTATCCTCTGAACTAAGCATACTTATTCCCAGCATAAATGCTCCAAGAGATGGTCAGTGTCCCTCTAAACATCTTTGGGAAACGGTTTCAATTTCCATATGCATTATAAAACATTTTGGGTTCGTGTATGGAACAGCGCTTCTGAGAACACAGATTGCAAGCACATTTCACCAGAGGGATTTCTCTGTAAATTACCCTTCGAAACTACATACCACATACAGCGTTTTTCTGTTTTCCTTAGCAAAGAGAGACTGTATAGGAAAGCTGTTAGGTTGCCACTACTACAAACTGCCAAGCTATTGCTACCTGCTCGTGCATTGTAACCAAATGGCAAGAACAAGAGCATGGATGTCAAACAGTTTCCCACCAGTTCTATGGTACTGAAAACAGGACACGTCAAACACATCTACACTGGGATTGAGCATAACTCATGTCAAAAACAATGGTACTAGAAAGTGGCTCAAATAAAAAATGTATAACCTGAATTACAAGCAAGAATTGTAATTCCTTTCTGTACATCATTAGAGTGCCGACCTATTTCACAACATATACCAATACTAGCACCAAATCGTTGACTGCACTTCTAGATACAGAAATCAGGCATTCGACTACTATTTTCTTTTTTCTTTTTTGCATGTGTTGCATAATTTGTGTAAAGTTTATGGTATTTCTATCTCTTCTTAAAACACAATGTGACGGAAGTATTGAAACATCATATCTTGTTGTTAATCGCTGTAGTGTAAAGTCTTTACAGCATATGCCCTCTCTTCCAAAAAACGACTGCCTGAATCTTCTCTATATGAATTTCCACAATGCAAACTGCAATGTTTTCAGTATTTATTTCACACTTTGCAGTTGTTAGAAGTTCCAACTTTGCTTCAGAAACTACACTTATCAAGTCGCTTCTTAGTACAATACTGCAGCCCATTCAAAATATCTGTATATCACTTAGCATAAAGGATGAGTACAGAGCAGCGTTCCTAAACAGAAGCATACAGAGAAGAAGCAGCTCTTTTTAAACCTTTGCCTCAAACATTATTCGTCAGCGTGATCTAACTTCTGAATTAAGCATATTTGTATCCCAGCCTAAATGCTCCAAAAGTTGGTCAGTTTCTCTCTAAACATCTTTGAAGATGGTATCAGTTTACACATGCAATACAAAACATACAGAGTTTGTGTATGGAATGGCGCTTCTGAGGACACAGATTCCAAGCACATACTCAACAGAATGATTTCTCTTCAAATTACCCTTCAACACTACACCCCACGCACTGTGTGGCTTTCTGTTGTCCTTGGCAAAGAAGAAAGACTGTATAGGAAAGCTGTTAGTATGCCACTACTCCAAACTACAAACAAGCTGCCACTGTATAACTACCAGCTCGTGCATTCCAGGCAGACAGCAATCTCAAGAGCATCGATGTCAAGACTATTTCCCACTTGCTTCTTGGTACTGAAAACAGGACACGTCAAAACAGATCTACAGTTATGTCACACTGAGAGTGAGCATCACTCATGTCAAAAACAAGGCGACTAAGAACGTGCTGAAAACAAAAATGTATTACTAGAATTACAGGCAAGAATTTCAATTCCTTTCTGTACATTCTTAGAGTGCTGACTTACTTCACAGCACACATCAATGGTAGCACCAAATAGTTGACAGCACTTCTGGATTACAGAAATCAAGCATTCAACAACGAGTTTTCTTTGCATGCACTGCGTAATTTCTCTAAGTTCATAGTATTTCCATCTCTTCATAATGGCAACATGTGAACCGAAGTATTGAAACACCATACCATATTCGTTGCATTCTAACGTGTTTTCAGCATATACACTCTCTTCCAAAACACAAATCCCTGAACCTGGCTTCAGATACAAAAGTAAAGAGAATTCAAGATCATTGACTGCCAGCATATACCATTGACCTCACATAAGACTTGTAATGTGGACATGACATTCCATTGGAGGTCAGTACGAAATCTGTCTTGGCCACCTTCGGTTCCATGCGCACTAATGATTTCTCAGTGTTTATTTGAATTTTCTCACTTATATGCTTTTGTTGCTTCAAAGAAAGCACTACAACATCTTCCCTTATGAGTATGTGGATCAGTGACATGGACACAAGGCATAAAGAAATAGCATTTCTTAAAATAAGCTTCAGAATTCTTTTGGCATAATATTGATTATCAAGAAAGTGATAAATCAAGAAAATCTATTTTACTGATGAATAACATACAGCCATCATATTTTAAGACTAAAGATTTTTTTGAGTTGAGTTATATAAACAATTTCTGCTATACAGTATGAACTGGTATTTATATGTTGCCTTTGTTTTTAAAAGCATGTAAATTAAAGTGTGTTAATGTATAGACTTCAATTTTGTCCTCTAGACTAAGTATTTCTGCCCTATAATGCTGCATATATTTAATTCATTGGAAAAATTAATTATGTGTTTATTCCAAGTCAATTAACTTTTTGCTATTGATGTGACAGAATTTAACACGTTCAAATAAGTGCGCTTATAAAGACACATGTTTTCACTGTACGCACCAGTGGAATTGTGGAGAAGGTTATCATAGGAGAGATGTTATATTATATTCCTGCTTTACTGGTAGTTTTTTATTATAGAGATTGTCACTCAATTTCCTTGAGTTTTCTTATCTGATGAATAAAAATAACATCTACCTGTCGGAATTATTGTCAAGATTAAATGAAAATATATGTACCATATACTAGTACAGTATCTGCCCCCTGGTTTGTAGTGCTACCCCTTCTGGATTCAGGCAACCCAGTGATGAAAATATACATAGTAAAATGATGCTTTATTTTCTTCTTGTTAATAAGGTTTTTAACTTGGGACCCACAGTGAGATCGCTCAGCCATAAAGTCTGATGGAAAGCCTTTGAATTGAGAAACTTATATTTCACAGACCTCCACGTTAGCATGGTCTCCAGTTCCATCCTGTATGCAAGTTCTAGGTTGCTGACTTGAATTACTTACAGTAGAGTTTAAAGAGGTGACTTGAAAATTCCCTCAGTGCAGCCTCCTGCTGCTCTTCCAACATTTGAAGCATCCAAAAGTTGTGGCAAAACTGGCCAGTTCCCTCATGATAAATTCGTACTAAGCGGAATCAGGCAGCAATTCTTTGAGAGAGAGGGTACATGTTGAGGAGACCTCAATTCTGTGTATTCATGACTATGACTATTTGAACCACTATCTATGGCATGTCCTCTCTTAAAACTAGGAGAGAGGATAACTTAAACCAAAAGGGCTAGTCTCTCATTAGGTAATTTGAGTATTATCTCGAAACCTAGGACCTTGTTCCTGGCTGCGTTCATAATTCAACCTGAGTATGATGTGGGGAAGGCCCTTGATAGCGGTTCAAACCATAGCTGCCATATTGTTTTATCAAAGGAAAAATGCTGAGTCACTGTGAGGATACCTCTTCATTGCAAAAAAAAAAAAAAAGCGGCTGCTTAAGAATGTCTCTATATCAAACCACAAACTAAAAATCTGCGAGAAACTGGCTTAACCAATATGGAAAAAAAGCTGAGATACTGACATTGAGGCAGTTTCTTCAACATGTTTTGAAAAGGTTTGTATTAGCGTAGCAGAAGTAATGAGGTGGAACTCACCTGGAAGTTTCGTATCAAGAATTAGGAAATCTCGCGATACTCAGGAGGCTTTCCCGCGGAATTCACGTGACCAGGAAGAGAGAGGCCTGAGGGCAATGCACAGAAATCACGTAAAAGTGAGATGATGGTGTGGTGCTCACTTTTGTGTTACCCTTCTACATTCCTTGGTAAAATTCACATAAGCCCTGGAAGCACCGCCAAGTATTGATTTTATTTCCAGGGAGTAAAGGGTAGACCTTAGCACACAGAGTCTAGCCTAACTTTACTTAACAGATCTTTAGATAGAGAATGTGGCACAGGGTCACAAAATCTTCTTGTTAGGAAAAAATGTTGATGGAAGTCCATTGCCAAGTACCCAGTACTCTGCCGTAACTAGGGTAGGTTGTGTGGACATTTTAATAAAAAAAACATCACGCTGGTCTCATTTACAGAGTACACTTGAGTGCAAAACATTTCACCAACTGAAGCCTGATTCACTGTAAGATGTAAGGTGAAAACTTAGAGCCACAGCAATAAGAGCAGCCACCTAGTAGACACCAGGTTTTTGCAGGGTCTTATTTGATATGCACGTGAATGCCTCCAGGTATTCACTTCACTTGCATGTAATTCCCTGGTGATAACTACCTGATTCGCAGGTGACTTCCACCTTATTCCTCTTTCTCTATCCTCAAGCAAGTGTATTTAAAACTTGTGTCATAAACTCTTCTTTTCGATATTTCAGCATTGAGTCATTGGCCTTGAAGCAATTTCTTCTCGCCACTAGTAGCCTAAGGTTCACCTTCAAGAATAGCGTGGATCTCTAACAGAACCGTTAAAAGTTGTACTCACAATGACTTAGCATATCTGCTACCATACAGCATAATGGCGCTACAGTTTCCACCTCTCGTAGGTAGCTTCGTCATTCAGACTTAGCCTTTCAATTTTAATGAGGTTAACATGTGACCGCTGCTCCCATTGTACACAAGCAGGTGGTCTGACCAGAGACGAAACTTCAGGGCAGTTACAAAACGAGGTGTGCGTTAGCCTATGCCACAGTTTCCAAGCAAGTCTTCTCATGCAGACATGACATTCTATTGAAGGGATGTTACGTGGCTAGGTTACCCAGGTACACTTATTTTTTCAGTGCTTATGTGAATTCTAGAAGGGTAATACAAAAGTGAGTACTGCACCATCACCCCAGTTTCATGTGGTTTTTGTGTGTTGCCCTCAGGCCAGTCTCTTCCTGGTCACTTGAATATTGTGGAAAACCTCATGAGTATTGGGAGATTTTCTAATTCTTGGTACGAGTTTTCCAGGCAACTTCCACCTCATTACCTCTGCTAGGCTAATTCAAGCCTTTAGGAACACGTTGAGAGAACTGCCTCAATGTCAGTATCTCAGCTTTTTTTCCATTTTTGTTAAACCAATCTCTCGCAGATTTTTAGTCTGTGGTTTCCTATAGAGACATTCTTAAGCAGCCGTTCTTTTTGCAATGAAACGGTATCCTCACAACGACTCAGCATTTTTTGTACAATTAAACAATATGGCAGCTATGGTTTCAACAGATAACCATTTGCTGCCTCACAGCATAGTCAGGCTGAATTGTGAACGCAGCCAATGTGCAACTTCTGCCTTCACTGACATAGGCAGTTTTCCTGAAAAAAAAGAAAAAGTAAAGGCGAATTAAGGTCATTGACTTCCCGCATATACCGTGACCTCGCATTTTTGTAATGTGGACATGATATTCCTTTGGAGATCAGTATGAAGTCTGTCTCGGCCACCTACTGTTCCATGTATACTAATGATTTCTCAGTTTTGATGTCAAGTTTCTCAGTTCAATACACTCGTCACTTCAAAGAAAGCAGTGGATCACCTTCCGTTGTAAGGATGTGGTTTGGTGTCTTGAGCCCAAGGCACAAGACCTGTCTTTTCCTAACAAAAAGTAGAAGGGAGATAGGGAACCAAGGCACTAAACCTGTCCTCTCTGAAAAGTAATAGATAGGAGAACTTAAACCACAGGGCAAGTCTGTCCATATGTAATTTGAGTATTAACTTGAAACCTAGGACTTTGTTTTCTGCCTGCATTTCCTATTGGGATCCAGTGTGTTGTCCTGGGTTTTGCATTTACTATCCTTACCTTTTCTCCAGAAAAAAATATTTCACAAATTATCCCAGAGCATTTCTTACGACTGGTTCTTCTACGAAGTAAAGTGAAATCCTATGGTCACAGCAACAAGACTGGTCTCTTAGTAGATACCAGATTATTGGGGGGTATTCCTTCATCCCCTGTGAATTCCACCGGGTGTTTACTTGATTTCCGCATGATTTCCTAGTGATTTCTAAGTGATTTTCAGGTGATTTTCACCTTATTCCTCTTCCCCTATTTTCAAATAAGTGTTTTCAAAACTCGTGTCATAAACTCTTATTTTCAATATGCAACATTGTGTCATTGGGCCTTTCAGCAAATTGCTGACGACAGTAGTCGCCAAAGTTCCACATAAATGAATAGTGCGGGAGTCTCACATGAAGTCCTCAGAGTTATACTCACAATGACTTAGCATATTTGCTATAATACAGCAAAATGGCACTTACGGTTTACACCGCTCTAAAGTAGCTTCATCAAGTAGTCTCAGTTTCCAATGCAGTTAATGTTCGACAGCCACTTCTGTTGCCATCAAGCAGGTTGCCTGACCACAGATGAAAATTAAGGTCAGTAATCTAACAAGAATTGTCTGTTAACCTATGCTGCAAACCTTCTCATGCAGACAAGATATTTCGATTAAAGGGCCATTAGATGCTATGTAACAGAGACACTATCATTTTCTCAGTGGTTATCTAAATTTTACCAAGAAAGAAAAGGGTAACTCATTTGTTAACTCCACACCATGAAGCCAATATAACATGACTCCCTTTGATGCTCTGAGACCTGTCTCTTGACAGTCACATGAATCCTGCAGGGAAGCTTCATGAGTATCTCGAGATTCTCAAATTCTTGTTATGAGATTACCAGGTGATTTCCACTTCACTTTCCTCTGCTAGGCTAAAATGAGCCTTTTCAGAAAACATTTGATGGAAAAGTCTCAGTGCCAATATCTCAGTATCCTTTCCCTGGTGGTGAAGCCTGTCCCTCTCAGAATTTGTAGTCTAAAGTTTTGTATAGAGAAATTCTGAGCCAGCCGTTCTTTCCGCCATCAAGTAGTATCCTCACAATGACTCAGCATTTTTCCCACAATATAGAAAAATGGTGGCTATAGTTTCCCCCACTATCCATTCATTGTCTCACAGCAAACTCAGGCTCAATTATCAACACTGGCAATGTGAGACTGTTTCTCCCATGAACATAAGGCAGTTTTCCTGACAGACAAAACTACAGGCAAATTAAAGATCATTGACTGCCCGCATTTACCGTTGACTTAAAATGATATGTGTAATGTGGACATGACGTTTGATTGGAAGACAGTTCAGAGGGTATCTCCGCCTCTTTCTGCTCCATGTAGACCAGTGACTTCTCAGGGTTCATGTGATTTTTTTTTCAATGATACATACTTTTCACTACAAAGGGAGCACTACATCATCTTCCCTTGTGAGGATATGGATTGGTGACACGGGCAAAGGCACAAGACCTGTTCTTTCTTAACAAATAGTAATAGGGAGACCTGGAAACAAAACACTAAGCTTATCCTCTCTGCAAACTACTAGATAAAATAACTTAATCCAAATGGCAAGCCTGTCCTCATGTAATTTGAGGTTTATCTAAAAACCTCAGACGTTGTCTCCTGTCTAAATTTCCTATTAGGAACCAGAGTGCTGACCTTGGTTTTGCAATTCCAATCCCTACCCCTCCTCCCAGGAAGTGGATCTGAAAAATTAGCCCACAACTTTTATTCTGACTTTTTTCCGACAGAGACTGAAATGGTGGCATTAACCCAAGTTCTAAGCCTGTTTTCTGTGAACAAATGCTGCCTGGAGCCCTGGCTCAAAGCAAACCCTACTTTAGGGAAGAAAAATTAAAACAGAGACTGTGGAAATCTAAACCAAGCCTTGAAGGAAGCCTTAAAGGAAGCAGTTAAACTCAGGTCCACAATGTCAAGATCATCCAATTGATAATAATATCTGTTTGAGGAACTAGGTCTACAAACATTCAGCCTGGACCCTGCTACCTGAAGCCATTGTGGACTCCTTGGCCTACAGAATCAATCGTTCATCTTCTAGGAGAGAAAAGAATGGAGGACTTGGTGCACGATTCCAATTCTGTCCTCCCTTTAAAATATTTATGATAGAAATGGGGCCGAAGACACCAAACTTTGTCATCATAACAATACATTCATCACAAACTGGTTCCATGTCATCGATTTTCCTTCTATACAGTTAATGAAGGGTGATCATACCTTACATCACCAAGCCTTTCCCCTGATAATAGAACATAGTTTGGGTACTAAGAAACCTGGATCAAAGCCTGAACTGTTTTGTAATTTACTCAATTGGAGAGCCTGGAAGCACGGCCAAGCACTGCTTTTATTTGCAGGAATCAGAGTGGAGACCTTGGCACACAGAATATAGTCTAACTTTACTTAAAGGATCTTTAGATAGATGACGTGGCAGACGGTCATGAGACCAACTTGGAAGGAAAAAATGTCTATGGAAGTCCATGGCCCAGGATCCAGTCCTGTACCAGAACTAGGGAAAGTTGTGTGGACATTCGAATACACAACACCACGCCAGGTTCTTTTCAGGGTACACTCAAGTGCAAAACATTTCACAAAATGTAGCTTGATACATTGTAAGAAGTAAGGTGAAAACCTACAACCGCAGCAACAATGTTAGTCACCTGGTAGACACCAGATTCCTGCAAGGTCTTACTTGATCCCCACGTGAATCCCTGCATGTATTCGCCTGACCTGTTTGTAATTCTTGGTGATTACTTCCTGATTTTCAGGTGACTAACCCCTTATTCCTCTTCCAATATCCTCAAAAAAATGTGCTTTTAAAACACGTCTCATAAACTCTTATTTTCACTCTTTCAGCATGGGGTCATTTGCATTTAAGCAATTTCTTCTCAACAGTAGTAGCCTAAGATTCACCATCAAGAATAGCATGGATCTTTCACCAGAATCATTAAGGGTTATGCTAACAATGACTCATCATTTCTGCAACAATATAGAATAATGCCTCTTAGAGTCTCCACTGCTTTAAGGTAGCTTCATCATCAGACTCAGACTTTAAATTTCAACGTGGTTAATGTGTGCCCGCTGATCTTATTGTAAACCAACAAGTTGCCTGACCGGAGATGAAACCTCAGAGCAGTTATCTAATGACAAGTGTGTGTTAGCCTATGCCACTATCCTCAAGCAGGTCTTCTCATGATACATGATCTTTCGATTTAAGGGCTGTTATGTGGCTATGCTACATAGGTAATATTATTTTCTCAGTGCTTAGGTGAATTTTACTAAGGAATGTAGAAGAGCAACACAAAACTAGGCGCCACACCATCTCCCCAATTACACGTGATTTATGAGTGTTGACCCCAGGGCAGTTCCTTCCTGGTTACGTGAATCTAGTGGGAAAGCCTCGAGAGTATCGCAAGATTTCTTAATTCTTGGTACAAAATTTGCAGGTGATTTCTACCTCATTACCTCTCCTAGGCTAACACAAGCCTTTTCAGAACACGTTGAAAACTGCCACAATGTCAGTATCTCAACTATTTTCCCATTTTGGTTAAGTCAGATTCTCTCGCAGATTTTTAGTCTGTAGTTTGATATGAGAAATTCATAGGCAGACCTTTTTACAATGAAGAGGTATCCTCACAATGACTTAGCATTTTTCCTACTACAAAGCAATATGGCAGCTATGATTTCAACTGCTATCTATTTGCTGCCTCACAGCACACTCAGCCTCAATTATAAATGCAACCAATGTGTACTCTGCTTCCACTGACATAGGCAGTTTTCTTTACAGACAAAAGTAGAGGTGAATTAAAGATCATTGGCTGTCCGTATATACCGTTGACCTCACATAAGATTTGTAATGTGGATATGACATTTGATTGGAAGTCATTTTAAAGTCTGTCTCATCCATCTTCTGATCCACGCATACTAATGATTTCTCAGTGTCGATGTGAATTTCCTCAGTTCTATGCACTTGTCACTTCAAAGAAAGCACTCTATCATCTTCCCTTATGAGGATGTGGATTGGTGACATGGGCCCAAGGCACAAGGCCTGTCTTTTCTTAACAAAAAGTAAAAGGAGACTTAGCATCAAGGCACTAAGACTATCCTCTCTGAAAACTAGTAGATAGGATAACTTAAACCACAGGGAAAATCTCTTCTTATATAATTTGAGTCTTATTTCGAAAACTAGGACCTTGTCTCTTGCCTGCATTTCCTGTTACGATCCAGTGTGCTGTCCTTGATTGAAGTTACAATCCCTATCTCTATTTCCAGAAAGCAGATTTGGGAATGTAGTCCAGATACTTTCTTATGACTTTCTTTGATATAGACTGAAAGGGTGGTGTAAGCCCACAGTTCCAATCCTGTTCTCTGTGAACAAATGTTGCCTGAAGTCCTTGTCTCTAAACACAGCCTTCTTTAGTGAAGAAAAAAGAAAACAGAGACTGTGGAAAACAGAGACAAGCCTAGCCTTCCTAAAGGGACATCGAGAAAGCCCAGGCTCACAACATCAAGACCATCCAATTGGTAACAATGTCTCATTTCGAGACCTAGGCCCACAAACATCCAGACTGGTCCTTGTTAGCTTAAACTTTTCTGGTCACCTTGGCCTATAGAACCAAGTTCTCATCTCTTAGGAGGAGGAAGATTGAGGACCCAGTGCATGCCTCCAAGGATGTACTCCCCTGAAACCACTGAAGATAAAAATTAAGCCAATGACACCAGTCCTGTGTCATCATAACAGTATATTCTGCACAACCTGATCCTATGTCACCAATTTTCCTTTTATACAATTATTGAAAGATGACCATACTTTATAGCACTAACCTTTCCCCCAGTAATAGAACATAGTTTGGGCAATAAGAAAGCATGCCAAAGCCTGAAACTTTTTGTAAGTTACTCATTTGGAAAGCCTGGAAGCATGGCCAAACATTGCTTTTAGTACCAGTAAGTAGAGTGGAGATCTTGGCCCAAAAGATTTAGCCTAACTTTACTTAATGGATCTTCAGATAGAGGACGTGGCACACGGTCACAGGATTTTTTTGGTAGGAAAAAATGTCAATGAAAGTCCATGGTCCAAGATCCAGTCCTCTGCCATAACTGGAGTAAGTTGTATGGACGTTTGAATACACAACACCACGCCAATCTTATATATAAGGTAAACTTGTTTGCAATACAATTCATGCTCTGAAGCCTGGTTCAATCTATGAACTTTAGTAAAAACCTACGGCCACAGCAACAAGACTGATCACTTGGTAGATACCATATTAATGCAGGGTATATCTTGATCCCCATGTGAATTCCATCAGTTGTCTACTTGATCTAAGCATGATTCCCTAGTGATTTCTAAGTGATTTTCAGGTGATTTTCACCTTATTCCTCTTCCCCTATTTTCAAGCAAGTGTATTCAAAACTTTCATCATGAACTTATTTTCAATATTCAGCATTGAGTCGTTGGACTTTAAGCTATTCCCTGTCGACAATAGCGGCCAAAGGTTGTCATAAAAGAATTGTGTGGGTGTCCCACATAAAGCTATTCAATGATACTCACAATGACTCAGCATTTTTCCTAAAATACAGCAAAACGACGCTTAGAGTTTAAACCACTCTAAAGTAGCTTCGTCAAAGAGACTCAGCCTCCAAATATCAACACAGTTAATGTTCAACAGCGAGTTTCATAGCCTTTAAGCAAGTTGTCTGACCACAGATGAAACCTAAGGCCAGTTCTTTAACAACAGTAGTCTGTTAACCTATGCCGCCGTCCCCAAGCAAACTTTCTCATTCAGGCATGACCTTTCAATTGATGGGCCATTAGGTGGCTATCTTACACAGACACTATCATTTTTCAGTGGTTATCTCAATTTTACCAAAGAATGTAGAAGGATAACTCAAAAGTGAGTGCCACACTATCAAACCAATATCACATGACTCCCTGTAATGCCCTCAAGCTGTCTCTTGATGGTTACATGAATATCCTTGGAAGCCTCGGGAGTATCCTGAGCTTCCCTAATTCTTGTAATGAGATTTCCAGATGTATTTTATCTCACTTTCCTTTGCTAGGCTAAATAAGCCTTTTCAGAACACCCTGATGGAGCAGACTCAATGGTAATATCTCAGTTGTGTTTTCTTGGTGGTTAAGCCAGTACCTCTCAGAATTTGTAGTCTGAGGTTTGGAACAGAGAAATTCTGAGGCAGCCATTCTTGCTACCATCAAGTGGTATCCTCACGATGACTCAGTATTTTTTCTAAAATACAGAAAAAATGGCGGCTATTGTTTCCATCTCTATCCAGTAGCTGCCTCACAGCACAATCAGGCTCAACTATCAATGCTGCCAATTTGTGACAGTTTCCTCCACATCCATGAGGGAGAACACGCCACACTCATTTTGAGGGTACACTTGAGAGCAAAACATTTCACAAACTGAAGCCTGATTTATTGTAAGAGGTAAGGTGAAAACCTACAGCCACAGCAACAAGATTAGTCACCTGGTAGACACCAGATTCCTGCAGGGTCTTCTTTGATCCTCACGAGAATCCCTCTAGGTATTCACTTCACTTACATGTAATTGCCTTGTGATTACTATGGATATTTCAGGTGACTTCCACCTTATTCCTCTTCTCTTATGCTCAAACAAGTGTTTTCAAAACATGTCTCCCAAACACTTTTTTTCAATATTTTTTCAATATTGAGTCATTGGCCTTTAAGCAATTTCTTCTCGACAGTAGTAGCCTAAGGTTCACATTCAGAATAGTGTAGATCCCCCACCAGAAACGTTAAGGGTTATGCTCACAATGACTCAGCATTTCTGCTATTATACAGCATAACGGCCCTTAGTAATTCCACCGCTCCAAGGTAGCTTCGTCATTCAGACTCAACCTATACATTTCAATGCAGTTAATGTGTGACCACTGCTCCCATTATATACAAGCAGGGTGCCTGACCAGAGACAAAACCTCAGGGCAGTAGCCTAATGACAAGAGTGTGTTAGCCTATACTGCTGTCATCAAGCAATTCTTCTCAAGTAGACATGACCTTTCAATTGAAGAACTGTTAGGTGGCTCTGGTACACAGGTAATCTGATTTTCTCAGTGCTGATGTGAATTTTACCAAAGAATGTAGAAGGGTAACACAAAAGTGAACACCACACCATCATCTCAATTTCACGTGATTTTCGTGTGTTGCCCTCAGGCCGGTTTCTCCCTGGTCATGTGAATTCTGCGGGAAAGCCTCATTAGTATCACGAGATTTGCTAATTCTGGGTATGAGATTTCCAGGCGACTTCCATCTCATTACATTTGCTAGGCTAATACAAGCCTTTTCAGAATATATTGAAGAAACTGCCTCAGTGTCAGTATCTCAGCTTCTTTCCATATCGGTTAAGCCAGTCTCTCACAGATTTTTAGTTTGTGGTTTGATAGAGAAATTCTTAAGGGGCCACTTTTTTTGTAATGAAGAGGTATACTCATGATGACTCAGCATTTTTCCTCTAATAAAGCAACATGGCAACTATGGTTTCAATCGTTATTCATTCGTTGCCTCACAGTACACTCACACTCAATTATGAATGTAGTCAATGAGAGACTTCTCCTTCAATGACATAGGTGGTTTTCCTTAGAAAAAGACAAATTAAAGCTGAGTTAAAGATCATTGACTGCCTACATATACCGTTGACCTCACATAAGATTTGGAATGTGAATATGACAATCGATTGGAGGTCACTACAAAGTCTGTCTTGGCTACTTTCTGATCTATACATACTAATGACTTCTCAGAGTTGATGTGAATTTTCTGTTATATGCACTCGTCACTTCAAAAAAAGCACTACATCATCTTTCCTTGTGAAGATGTGAATTGGTGACATGGGCCCAAGGCCCAAGGCCTGTCTTTTCCTAACAAAATTAGAAGGGAAATTGGGAACCAAGGCACTAAGCCTATCCTCTCTGAAATCTATTAGATAGGATAACTTAAATCACAGGGCAAGTCTGTCCTCATGTAATTTGAGTCTTATCTCGAAACCTAAGAACTTATCTCCTGCCTGAATTTTTTATTGGGAGCCTGTGTGCTGTCCTTGGTTGCAGTTATAATCCCTACCTCTATTTCCAGAAAGTAGATTTGAGAAATTATCCTAGAGCTTTTCTTATGACTTTCTCCAACATAGACTGAAAGGGTGGCACAAGCCCACATTTCTCTGTGAACAAATGTTGCCTGAAATCCTTGTCTCAAAGCAAAGTCTTCTTTATGGAAGAAAAAATACATAAAAGAAAGACTGTGGAAAACTGAACCAAATCTAGACCTCCTAAAAGGACATAGTTAAAGCCCAAGCCCACAACATCAAGAACATTCAATTGGTAACAATGTCCAGGCTCAAGTCCTAGGCCCACAAACATCCAGCCTGACCTTTGTTACCTGAAAATCTTCTGGACACCTTGGTCTATAGGTCCAAACTGTCATCTCCTAGGAGGAGGAAGAATGGAGGACTTGGTGTACGCCTCCAAGACTGTACTCCTTGGAAAGTATTTACGATAGGAATTGGGCCAATGGCACCAACCATGTGTCATCATAAGAGTACATTCAGCACCACCTAGTCCCACATCACCAATTTTCCTTTTAGTCATTTATTGAGAGGTGACCATACCTTGCAGCACCAAGTCTTTCTTCTGATAAGAGAAAGGAGTTTGGGCACAAAGAAACCTGGCAAAGCCTGGGATGTTCTTTAAAAACCTTGACTGGGGAGATTGGAATCACAACCAAGTATTGCTTTTATTTCCAGGAAGTAGAGTGGAGACCTTGGCCCACAGAATCCAGCCTAACTTTATATAACGAATCTTTAGGGAGAGGACTTGACGAATAGTTTCAAGATATTCTTGGTAAGAAAAGAAAAGGCGATGGCAATCCATAGCCTACGAGGCAGTCCTCTGCTGGAACTGGGTAATGTTTGAAAACACAACACTACAGCAATCTCATATAAAAGGTAAACTCTATTGCAATACGATTCATGCTCTGAAGACTTGTTCATATTACAAAGTAAAGTGACAACCAACGAACACAGCAACAAGACCAGTCATTTGGTAGATACCATTTTAGTGCAGGGTACTCCGTGATCCCCATGTGTATTCTCCTAGGTATTTACTTGGTCTCTGCTTGATTCCCTAGTAGTTTCTAAGTGATTTTCAGGTGATTTCCACTGTACTCTTCTTCCCCTATTTTCAAACACCTCTTTTCATAACTCGACACATTAACTCCTATTTTCGATATTCAGCATCGAGTCATTTGCCTTTAAGCAATTCCTTGTCGACAGCAGTGACCAATAGTCCACAGAAAAGAATAGTGCAGGAGGCTCACATGAAGCCATTCAGAGGTACATTCATAATGACTCAGAATTTTTTCTACAACACAGAAAAATGGCAGCTATTGTTTCCACGACTATCCAGTCGCTGCCTCACAGTACACTCAAGGTCAATTATCAATGCCCCCAATGTGTGCCTGTTTACTCCACGAACATAAGGCAATTGTCCTCACAAATAAAACTGGAGGCAAATTAAAGATCGTTGACTGCAGGCATATCCCACTGACTTCAAACTAGATTTGTAATGTAGACACAACATTCAATTGGAGGATAGTTAGGAGGCTGGTTGGGCCACCTTCTGCTTCACGTAGACTAATGACTTCTTAGTGTTGATGTAAATTTTCTGTGATAAGCACTTGTCACTACATAGGGAGCACTACATCATCCTCCCTTGTGAAAATCTGGATTGGTGACATGGGCCCAAGGCACAAGACCTGTCTTTTTCTAACAAAAAGTACAAGAGAGACTGGAACACAAAACACTTAGCCTGTATTTTCTGATTATTAGTAGATAGGAAAACTTAATTTCAAGGGCAAGCCAGTCTTCGTGTAATTTGAGTCTTATCTAGAAACCTTGGGCCTTGATTTCTACCTATATTTCCTACTTGGAACCAGGGTAATTACCTTGGGTTTGCAGGTCCAATCCCTACTCCTATTTCCATGAATTAGATCTACTAAATTTGCTCACAGCATTTCTTCCAACTTTCTCAGACATAGATTGAAATTGTAATGAAAGTTCAAGTTCCAAGCCTGTTTTCTGTGAACAAATCTTGCTTGGAGACGTGCCTCAAAGCAAAGGACTTTTTTATCGAATTAAAAATAAAACTGAGTGTGGAAATCTGAATCAAGCCTGGACTACCTAAAAGGAAGCAGTAAAACTCAGGGCTACAACTTCAAAATCATTCATTTGGTAACAATATCCAGTCTGAAGACCTAGGCCCACAAACATCTAACCGGGCCTCTGCTATCTGAAACTACGGTGGACACCTTGGCCTAGAGAATCAAGCAGTCATCACTTAGAAGGAAGAGGAATGGAGGACTCAGTGCACAGTTCCAAGACTGTCCTCCCTTTAAAGTATTTATGATAGAAATAGGGCCGAAGACACCAACCTGTGTCATCATAACAGTATATTCCACACAAAGTAATTCCAGGTCACCAATTTTCATTTTATACGATTATTGAAAGGTGACCATACCTTACAGCAACAACCTTTCCCCTGGTAAGGGAACATAGTTTGGGCACTAAGAAACCTGGCTCAAAGCCTGAACTGTTTTGTGAGTACTTGATTGGAGAGCCTGGAAGCACAGCCAAGAATTGCTTTTATTTCCAGAAAGTAGAGTTGAGAAATTAGCACACAGAATTTAACCAAAATTTATCTAACAATATTTAGATAAAGATTGTCACAATACCTATTTTGTAGGAAGAAATGTCGATGAAAGTCTATGGCTTAGGGCCCAGTCCTTTGGCACAACTAGGGTAGGTTGTGTGAACGTTTGAAAACACAATATCATATCGGTCTCATTTACAGGTTATACACGAGTGCAAATCATTTCACAAACTAAAGCCTGATTCAGTGTAAGAGGTAAGGTAAAAACTTACAGCCACAGCAAAAGACGAGTCACCTGGTAGACACCAGATTCCTGGTGTGTCTTTTTTGATCTTCCCATGAATCCCTCCAGGTATTCACTTGACCTCCATGTAATTCCATGGTGATTACTATGTGATTAACAGGTGAATTCCCACCTTATTTTTCTTCTCCTATCCTCAAACAAGTGTTTTCAAAACATGTCTTATAAACCATTCTTTTCGATTTTGCAGCATGGAGTCATTGGCCTTTATGGAATTTCTTCTCGACAGTAGTAGTCTAAGGTTCATCTTCAAGAATAGCGTGAATCTTTCACCAGAATCGTTAAGTGTTATGCTCAAAATGACTCAGCATTTCTGCTACAATACAGTATAATGGCGCTTAGAGTTTCCACCGCTCTAAGGTAACTTCATCATTCAGGCTCAGACTCTAAATTTCAATGCTGTTCCTGTGTGACCACTGCTTCCTTTGTATACAGTGGATTGCCTGACCAGAGATGAAACCTCAGAGGAGTTACCTACGACATGTGTGTTAGCCTATGCCACCAACCTAAGCAAGTATTGTCATGCAGACATGACCTTTCAATTAAAGGGCAGCTAGGTGGCCAGGTTACACAGGTATTCTTATTTTCTCAGTGCTTATGTGAAATTTACCAAAAAGTGTAGAAAGATAACACAAAAGTGAGCGCCACACTATTGCCCCAATTTCACATGATCTTCGTCTGTTTCTCTCATGCCAGTCTCTTCCTGGTCACGTGAATCCCGTGGGAATACCTCATGAGTATCTTGAGATTTCCTAATTCTGGGTACGAGATTTCCAGGTAACTTTCACTTCAATACCTCTACTAGGCTAATACAAGCCTTTTCAGAGAACATTAAAGAAATTACCTCATTGTCAGTATCTTCCCCTATCCTTAACCATATTGGTTAAGCCAGTCTTTCACAAACTTTTAGTCTGCGGTTTGATATAGAGACCTTCTTAAGCAGCCATTCTTTTTGCAATGAAGAGGTATCCTCACAATGACTCAGCATTTTTCCTACAATAAAGCAATAAGGCAGCTATGGTTTCAACTGCTAATCATTGGTTGCCTCACAGCATACTCAAGCTCTATAATGAAAGCGGCCACTGTGTGTCTTCTGTCTCCACTGACATAGGCAGTTTTCATGACAAGAGGCAAAAATAAAGAGAATTAAAGATCATTGAATGCTCGAATATGCTGTTGACCTCACATACGATTTGTAATGTGGACATGACGTTCAATTGAAGGTCAGTACAAAGTCTATCTTGGCCAACTTTGGTTCCACACATACTAATGATTTCTCACCGATGATGTGAATTTTCTGTTACATGTACTTGTCACTTTAAAAAAAACACTACAACATCTTCCCTTATGAGGATGTGGGTTAGAGACATGGACACAAGTCCTAAGGCCTGTCTTTTTCTAACAAAAAGTAGAAGGGAGCCTGGGAACCAAGGCACTAAGCCTATCCTCTCAAAAACTGTAGATAGGAAAATTTAAACCACAGGGAAAGTTTTTGCTTATGTAATTTGAGTCTTATCTTGAAACCTAGGACCTTGTTTCCTGCCCTGCATTTTTTGGGGGGATCCAGTGTGCTGTCCTGGTTTTCGCATTTACAATCTCTACCTTTTTTTCCAGAAAGTAGATTTGAGAAATTATCCCAGAGCATTTCTTATGATTGGTTCATTCTATGAAGTAAAGTGAAAACCTACGGCCACAGCAACGACAGGTTACTTGGTTCATACCAGATTAGTGTGGGGTATTCCTTGTTCGCCATGTGATTTCCACTGGGTGATTTTTTGATCTCCGTGTGATTCCCTAGTGATTTCTAATTGATTTTCAGGTGATTTCCACCATATTCTTCTTCTTCTATTTTAAACAAATGTTTTAAAAACTTGTCTCTTGAATGCTTATTTTCAACATTCAGCATTGAGTCATTGGCCTTTAAGTAATTCCCTTTCGACAGTAGTGGTCAAAAGTCCGCATAAAAGAATAATGCCAGAGACCCACATGAAGTTGTTCAGAGTGATACACACAATGACTCAGCAGTTCTTTTATACTATAGAAAAATGGCTCTTAGAGTTTACACTGCTCTAAAGTAGATTTGTCTAACAGACTAAGCCTGTAAATATTAACACACTTAATATTCGACAGCAACTTCCATTGTGTTCAAGCAGGTTGCCTGACCATGGTTAAAACCTAAGGCCAGTTATCTAACAAGAGTTGTATGTTAACCTATAGCGCCATCCTCAAGCCATCCTTTTCATTCACATATGACCTTTCGATTGAAGGGCCATTAGGTGGCTATCTTACACAGACACTATCATTTTCTCAGTGATTATTTAAATTTTCACAAGGAATGGAGAAGTTTAAATCAAAAGGGAACACCACACCATCAATCCAATATCATGTGACTACCTGTGATGCCCTCGGACCTGTCTTTTGATGGTCACGAATCCCACAGGGAAGCCTCATCATTATCGCGAGATTTTCTCATTGTTATGATGAGATTTCCAGGTGACTTACACCTCACATTTCTCTGCAAGGCTAAAATAAGCCTCTTCAGAACACATTGATGAAATAGCTTCAATGTCAATATCTCAGTTTTCTTTCCTTGGTGGTTAAGCCAGTACCTCTCAGAATTTGTAATCTGAGATTTGGTATAGAGACATTCTGAGGCAGCTGTTCTCTCTGCCATCAAGTGGTATCCTCACAATGACTCAGCATTTTTTCTATAATACAGAAAAATGGCAGTTATTGTTTCTACTACTATCCAGTAGCTGCCTCACAGCAGACTCAGGCTCTATAATCACCGCCACCAATGTGCGAATGTTGCCTGCATGTACATAAGGCAGTTTTCCTGACAAACAGACAAAAATAGAGGCGAAGTAAAGTTCATTGACTGATTGCATATACTGTTGACTTCAAAAGAGATTTGCAATCTGGACGCGACATTCAATTGGATAAGAGTTAGGAGGCTGTCTTGGCCACCTTCTGCTCCACATAGACTAATGACTTCTCAGTGTTGATGTGAAGTTTTCAGTGTTATGCCCTTGTCACTACAAAGGGGCCACTACAACATCTTCCCTTGTGTGGAAATGAATTGGTGATATGGGCCCAAGGCACAAGGCCTGTCTTTTCCTAACAAAAAGTAAAAGAGAGACTGGGACACAAAGTATTACGCCTGTCCACTCTCATAACTAGTAGATAGAAGAACTTAATCCAAAGGACAAGCCTGTCCTCATGCAATTTGAGCCTTACCTAGAAACCTAGGACCTTGTCTCCTGCCTCTATTTCCTATTCAGAACCAGATGGTTGTCTTTGGTTTTGCAGTTCCAATTCATAGCCCTATTTCCAGAAAGTAGGTCTGAGAAATTAGCCAACAGTGTATCTTCTCACTTTCTTTAACATAGAAGAAATGGTGGCATAATTCCCATTTCCAAGCCTTTTTTTCTGTGCAAAAATGTTGCCTACAGCCCTGGCTCAAAGTAAAAGCCTTCTTTACGAATAAAAAAGAACGGAGACATTGGAAATCTTAACCAAACCTGGAAAACCTAAAAGGAAGCAGTTATCTCAGGGCCACAATGTAAAGATCATCCAATTGATAATAATATCCAGTCTGAAGACCTAGGCCCAAAAACATCCAGCCAGGCCCTTGCTACCTGTATTACTGTGGAAACCTTGGCCTACAGAATTGAGCAGTCATCTTCTAGAATGTGAAGAAATGGAAGACTAGGTGCACAATTCCAAAACAGTCCTCCCTTTAAAGTATTTATGATAGAAATTGAGATGATGACACCAACCTGTGTCATCATAACAGTACGTTCAGCAAAAAAACTGATTCCACATCACCAATTTTACTTTCATACAATATTGACAGTTTACCATACCATGAAGTACCAAGCCTTTTCCGTGGTAATAGGACATAGTTTGGCTCTTAGAAATCTGGATCAAAAGCATAACTGTTTTGTAAGTTACTCGATCAGAGTGTCTGGAAGCACAGCCAAGTATTGCTTTTATTTCCAGGAAGTAAAGGGGAGATCTTGGCACACAGAGTTTAGCCTAACTTTACTTAATGGATCTTTAGGTACAGGACATGGCCCAGGGTCACAAGACCTTCTTGGTATGAAAAAATGTCGAAGGAAATCCATGGTCCAGGAACCAGTCCTCTGCTAGAAGTAGGGTAGTTGTGTGGACGTTTGAATACACAACACCACGCTGGTCTCATTTACAGGGTACGCTCAAGTGGAAAACATTTCACAGCATTTAGCCTGATTCATTGTAAGAGGTCAGGTGAAAACATACAGCCACAGTGACAAGACTAGTCACCTGGTAGATACCAGATTCCTGTAGGGTCTTCCTTGATCACCAAATGAATGCCTCCAGATATTCATTTGACTTCCACGTAATTCCCTGGTGATTACTACCTGATTTTCAGGTGACGTCCACCTTATTTCTCTTCCCTTATACTCAAACAAGTGTTTTTAAAACACGTCTCGGAAACTCTTATTTTCAATATTTCGGCATTGAGTCATTGGCCTTGAAGCAATTTCCTCTTGACACTAGTAGCCTAAGGTTCACCTTCAAATGGTTCTCACCAGAACCGTTTAGGGTAATGCTCACAATGACTCCAATTTTCTGCTACAATACAGCATAATGGTGCTTAGCGTTTCCATCGCTCTAAGGTAGCTTCGTCATTCAGGCTCAGACTCTAAATATCAACATGGTTAATGTGTGAACGCTGCTCCCATTGTATAAAAGCAGGTTACGTGACCAGAGATGAAACCCTAGAGCAGTTACTTAATGACAAGTGTGTGTAAGCTTATACAGCCTTCCTCAAGGCAATTCTTCTCATGTAGACATGACCTTTCGATTGAAGGGCAGTTAGGTGGCTAGGTTACAAAAGTATTCTTCTTTTCTGAGTACTTATGTGAATTTTACCAAGGAATGTGGAAGGGTAACACAAAAGTGAGCACCACACCATCACACCAATTTCATGTGATTTTCATGTGTTGCCCTCAGGCCAGTCTCTTCCTGGTCCTGTGAGTCCCACTGGAAGGCCTCATGAGTTCATAATGATTCCTAATTCTTGGTATGAGGTGACTTCAACCTCATTGCCTTTGCTAGGAAAACCTCGTGAGTATATTGAGATTTCCTCATTCTTGGTATGAAATTTCCAGGAGAATTCCATCTCATTATCTCTGCTAGGCTAATACAAGCCTTTTCAGAACACGTTGAAGAAACAGCCTCAATGTCAGTATCTCAGCTTTTTGTCAATATAAGTTAAGCCAGTCTCTCACAGATTTTTAGTCTGTGGTTCGATATAGAGAAATTCTTAAGCAGCCATTCTTTTTTTGCAGTGAAAAGGTATCCTCAGAATGACTCAGCATTTTTCCTAAATTTAGCAATATGGCATCTATGGTTTCAACCAATAACCTTTCACTGCCTCACAGCACACTCAAGCTCACTTGTGAACTCAGCCAATGTGAGACTTCTGCCTCCACTGACATAGACAGTTTTCCTGAAGAACAGAAAAAAAAAAAAAGAGGCGAATTAAAGATCATTGACTGCATGCATATACCATTGACCTCACATAAGATTTGTAATATGGGCATGACATTCCTTTGGAAGTCAGTACAAAGTCTTTCTCGGCCACCTTTCGTTCCACGCATACTAATGATTTCTCAGTGTTAATATCAATTTTCTCAGTTCTATGCACTAGTCATTCCAAAAAAGCACTCGATTATCTTTTCTTGTGAGTATTTGGATTGGAGACAATGGCCCAAAAAACCAGGCCTATCTTTTTCTAACAAAAGGTAGAAGTGAGACTTGGATCCAAGGCACTAAGCTTATCCTCTCTGAAAACTAGTAGATAGAAGAACTTAAACCACAGGACAAGTCTATCCTCAAGTAATTTGAGCCTTATGTGGAAACATAGGAACTTATCTTCTGCCTGACTTTCCTATTGGGATCCAGCGTGCTTTCCTTGGTTGCAGTTACAATTTCTACTTCTATTTCCAGAAAGTAAATTTGAGAAATTAGACCAGAGCATTTCTTATGACCTTCTCTGACATAGACTGAAAGGTTGGCGTAAGCCCACAGTTCCAAGCCTGTTCTCAGTGAACAAATGTTGCCTGAAGTCCTTCTCTCAAAGCAAAAGCATTCTTTAGAAAATAAATAAATAAAACGGAGACTGCAGAAATCTGAACCAAGGATGGACCTCCTAAAAGGGCATAGTTAAACCCAGGCAAACAACTTAAAGATCATCCAATTTGTAACAATGTCCAGTCTCAAGACCCAGGCACACAATCATCTATCCTGCCCTTGTTACCTGAAACTCTCGTGGACTCCTTGGCCAATACAACCAAGCTGTCATCTCCTAGGAAGAAGAAGAATGGAGGACTCAGTGCACACCTACAAGACTATCCTCCCTGTAAAGCATTTACAATAGAAATTGTCCTGTTGGCACCAACTCTGTGTCATACTAAAAGTACGTTTAGTACAACCGGATCCCAAGTCACCAATTTTCCTTTAGGACAGTTATTGAAAGGTGACCATACCTTGCACCACCAAGCCTATCTTTTGGTAAGAGAAGGTAGTGTGGGCACTAAGAAATCTGGATAAAAGCCTGAACTGTTTTGTAAGCTACTCGATTAGAGAGTGTGGAAGCACTGCCATGAATTGCTTTTATTTCAAGGAAGTTGAGTGGAGACCTTGGCACACAGAATCTAGCTAACTTTACTTAATAGATATTTAGATAAAGGATGAGGCATGCATCACAGGAGCTTCTTGGTAGAAAAAAAAATGTCTATGGAAGTTTATGTCCCAGATCCCAGTCCTCTGCTAGAACTCGTGTAAGTTGTGTGGATGTTTAAATACATAACCCATGCCAGTCTCATTTAAAGAGTACGCTCGAGGGAAAAACATTTCAAAAATTGAAGCTTGATTCATTATGAAAGTTAAGGTGAAAACCTACAGCCACAGCAACAAGACTAGTCACCTGGTAGAAACCAGATTCCTCCAGCGTCTTCCTTAATCCCCTCGTGAATATCTCCAGGTATTCACTTGACCTCCCTGTAATTCCCTGATGATTACTACGTGATTTTTAGATGATTTCCATCTTCTTCCTCTTCCCGTATCTTCAAACAAGTGTTTTCAAAACAAGTCTTGTAAACTCTTATTTTCAATATTTCAGCATTGAATCATTGGACTTTCAGTGATTTCTTCTTGACAGTTGTAGCCTAAGGTTCACATTCAAGAATAGCCTGGATCTCCCAGCAGGACGGTTTAGGGTGTTGCTCACAAAGACTCAGCATTTCTGCTACAAGACAGCATAATAGCATTTAGAATTTTCACCACTCTAAGGTAGCTTCGTCATTCAGGCTCAGAGTCTAAATTTTAACATAGTTAATGTGTGACTGCAGGTCACATTGTATACAAGCAGGTTGTAAGACCAGAGACGAAACCTCAGGGCAGTTACCTAACGACAAGTGTGTGTTAGCCTATACCTCCATCATCAAGCAAGTCTTCTAATGCAGACGTGACCTTTCAATTGAAGGGCAGTTAGGTGGCTGTGTTACACAAGTAACCTTACTTTCTCAGTGCTGATGTGAATTTTACCAAACACTGTAGAAGGGTAACATAAAAGTGAATGCCACACCATCACCCCGATATCACGTGATTATCATGTGTAGCATTCATGTAAGTCTCTTCCTGGTCACATGAATCCCTTGGGAAAACATCGTGAATATCGCGAGATTTCCTACTACTTGGTCTGAGATTTCCAGGCAACTTCCATGTCATTACCCCTGCTAGGTTAAAACAGACTTTTCAGAACACATTGAAAAACTGCTTCAATGTCAGTATCTCAGCCTTTTTTTTAATATTGGTTAAACCAGTCTTTCGCAGAGTTTTAGTTTGTGGTTTGATATACAGAAATTCTTAAGCAACCTTTCTTTTTGCAATGAAGAGGTATCCTCACAATGACTCAACATTATTCGTACAATAAAGCAACATGGCAGCTATCCATTCCCTGCCTCACTCACAGCATACTCAAGCTCAATTATGAATGCAGCCAATGTGCGACTTCTGCCTCCACTGACAAAGGCAGTTTTCCTGACAAGTAGGCAAAAGGAGAGGCGAATTAAAATCAATAACTGCCCACATATGCCATTGACCTCATGTAAGATTTATAATGTGGACATGACCTTTGATAGGAGGTCAGTACAAAGTCTGTCTTGGCACCTTCTGTTCCATGCATACTAATTATTTCTCAGTTTTGATGTGAATTTTCTCAGTTATATATACTCATAATTTCAAAGAGAGCACTAGATCACTTTCCCTTGTGAGGATGTGGATTGATGACATGGTCCCAATGTACAAGGCCTGACTTTTACCAAGAAAAATCAGAAGGGAACCTGGGAACCAAGGTACTAAGCATATCTTCTCTGAAAACTACTATTTAGGAGAAATTAAAACACAGGGCATCTCTGTCCTCATGTAATTTGAGTCTTATCTCGAAACTTAGGAACTTGTCTCCTGCCTACATTTCCTATTTGGTTTGAGTATGCTGTCTTGGGTTCAGTTATAATCCCTACCTCTATTTCCAGAAAGTAGATTTGAGAAATTATCCCAAGTCATTTCTTATGACTTTCTCCAACGTAGACTGAAAGAGTGGCATAAGCCCACAATTCCAAGCTTTGTCTCTATGAACAAATGTGGCCTGAAGTCCTTGTCTCAAAGCAAAAGCCTACTTTTGGGAAGAAAAGGTAAAACAGAGACTGTAGAAATCTGAACCAAGCCTAGACCTCCACAAAGGGCTTATTTAAGATGTATGCAGACAGTTAGGAGGCTGTCTGGGCCACCTTCTGCTCCACGTAGACTAATGACTTCTCAGTGTTGACATGAATTTTGTCAGTGATATGCACTTGTTATATATACTCGTAAGGAGGCACTATATCATTCTCCCTCGTGAATATATGGATTAGTGACATAAGGCCAAGGCAAAAGGCCTGTTTTTTCCTCACAAAATATAGAAAGGAGACTGAAACCCAAGGTACTAAGCCTGACCTCTCTGAAAACTAGTAGGTAGGAGGACTTAATCTTTTAAAAAAAGCCTGTCTTCATGTAATTTGAGTCTTATCTAGAAACCTAGGACCTTGTCTCCTGCCTCTATTTCCTAAAAAACAGGGTGCTGATCTTGGTTTTTCAGTTTCAATCCTTACCCCTATTTTGTGGAAGTAGATCTGAGAAATTAGCCCACAGTATTTCTTCTAACTTTCTCCAACTTTGACTGAAAAGGTGGTGTAAGCCAAGTTCCAAGGCTGTTTTCTTTGTACAAATATTGCCTGGAGCCCTAGTTCAAAGCAAAAGCCTTCTTTATGGAAGAAAAAATGAAACAGGGAATGTGGAAATCTGAACTAAGATCTCAAAGGAAGCAGTTAAACTCAGAGCCACAACATCATGATCATCCAATTGGTAATAATATCTGGTCCAAAGACCTAGGCCCACAAATATCCAACATGGCCCCTGGTAAACGAAACTATAGTTGACAGCTTGGCCTACGGAATCAAGCTGTCATCTGCAGAAAGAGGAAGAATGGGGAACTTGGTGCACAGTTCCAAGGCTGTCCTCCCTTTAAAATATTTATGATAGAAGTTGGGCTGAAGACATCAACCTGTGTCATCATAAAAGTACATTCAGCATAAACTGGTTTTATGACACCAATTTTCCTTTTAGAGAATTTTGAAAGGTGACCTTACCTTATAGTACCAAGCCTTTCCTCTGATAATAGAACATAGTTTGGTCACTGAGAAAGCTGGATGAAAGTCTGAACTGTTTTGTAAGTTACTCAGTTGGAGAGCCTGGAAGCAAGGCCAAGCATTGCTTTGATTTCCAAGAAGAGTAGAGTCTTTGGTACACAAAATCTAGCCTAACTTTACTCAATGAATCTTTAGATAAAGGACATGACAGACATTCAAAAGACCTCTTCGTAGGAGAAAATGAAGATGGAAGTACATGGCCTCAACCCAGTCCTCTGCAGGAACTAGTGTAAGTTGTGTGAACGTTTGAATACACAACACCACGACAATCTCATATATAAGATAAACTCATCTGCAATACAATTCATGCTCTTAAGACTGGTTCATTCTCCAAAATAAAGTGAAAACCTACGGCTACAGCAACAAGACTATTCACTTGGTAGATACCAGATTTGTGTGGGTGTTCCTTGATCCCTATGTGAATCTCACAAGGTGTTTACTTGATCTAAGCGTGATTCCTAGTGATTTCTAAGTGATTTCCTGATGATTTTCAATTTATTCTTGTTCCCTTATTTTCAGACAAGTATTTTCAAAACTCATCTCATAAACTCTTATTTTGAATTTTTGGCCTTGAGCCATTGGCGTTTAAGCCAATCCCTGTCGAAAGTAGTGGTCAAATCCTCACAAAAGAATAGTTTAGAGTCTCACATGAAGCTGTTCAGAGTTATACCCACAATGAGTCAGCATTTTTGCTATAATACAGCAAAATGGTGCTTCCAGTTTATACAGCTCTAACGTAGCTTCGTCAAGCAGACTCAGCCTCTAAATATCAACGCAGTTAAAGTTTGAGAGTAGCTTTCATTGCCTTCAAGCAGGTTGCCTGATCACATATGAAACCTAAGGGCAGTTATCTAACAATTGTCTGTTAATCTATGCCTCCGTCCTCAAGTGAACGTTCTCATGAAGATATGACCTTACGATTCAGGGGCCGATAAGTGCTATATTACACAGACACTACCATTTTCTCAGCGATTTTCTAAATTTTAGGAGGAATCAAGAAGGGTAACTCAAAAGAGAGCGCCACTCCATCAACTCAATATCATAAGACTCTCTTTGATGACCTCAGGCCTGTCTCTTGACATTTACATAAATCCCGCAGGGAAGCCTTGTGAGTATCGCGAGATTCCCTAATTCTTGTGACAAGATTTCCATGCAAATTCCACCTCACTTTCTTCTGATAGGCTAAATTAAGCCACTTCAGCACACGTTGATGGAACAGCCTCAATGTCAATATCTCAGTTTTCTTTCTTTGGTGGTTAAGCCAGTCTCTCTCAGAACCAGTCTTTACTTTTGTAAGAGAAGATAGTATGGGCATTAAGAAATCTAGATCAAAGCCTGAACTCTTTTGTAAGTTACTCAATTGAAGAGTGTGGAAGCACGGTCAAGCATTGCTTTTATTTCCAGGAAAGAGAGTAGAAACCTTGGCACCCAGAATCTAGCCTAACTGTACTTAACAGATCTTTACATAGAGGATGTGGCACATGGTTACAATAACTTCATGGTAGGAAAAAATGTCGATGGAAGTCCACCGTCCAGGACCTAGTACTCTGCCGTATCTAGGGTGAGTTTCGTGAATGTTAGAATATACAACACAACACTGATCTCAATAACAGGGTACATTTGAGTGGAAAAAGTTCACAAACTGAAGCCTGATTCTTTGTAAGAGGTCAAGTGAAAACTTACAGCCACAGCAACAAGACAAGTCACCTGGTAGACACCAGATTCCTGCAGGGTCTTCCTTCATTGCCATGGAAACCCCCCAGGTATTACCTTGACCTCTCTGTAATTCCCTGATGATTACTACATGATTTTCAGGTGAATTCCACCTTATTCCTCTTCCTCTATCCTCAAACCAATGTTTTTAAAATACTTCTCATAAGCTCTTATTTTCGATATTTCAGCAAGGAGTCTTTGGCCTTTAAACAATTTCTTCTCGTCAGTAGTAGGCTAAAGCTTACCTTCAAGAATAGCATGGATCTCCCAAAAGAAGCCTTTAGGGTTTTGATCACAATGGCTCAGCATTTCTGTTACAATGCGGCATAATGGCGCTTAAAGTTTCCACAGCTCTAAGGTACTTTTGTCATTCAGACTCATACTCTAAATTTCAAGGCGGTTAATGGGTGACCGCTGTTCCATTGTATATGGCAGGTGGCCTGAACAAAGACAAAACTTCAGGGCAGTTACCTTATGACAAGCGTGTGTTAGCCTATGCCGCCATCCTCAAGGAAGTGTTCTCATGCAGACACAACCTATCGACTGAAGGGTAGTTAGGTGGCTATGTTACACAGGAATCTTATTTTCTCAATGCTTATGTGAATTTTACCAAGGAATGTATAAGGGTAACACAAAAGTGAGCACCACACCATCACACCAATTTCATGTGATTTTCATGTGTTGCCCTCAGGCCAGTCTCTTCCTGGTCCTGTGAGTCCCACTGGAAGGCCTCATGAGTTCATAATGATTCCTAATTCTTGGTATGAGGTGACTTCAACCTCATTGCCTTTGCTAGGATAATACAAGCCTTTTCAGAACACGTTTAAGAAATTGTTTGAATATTATTACCTCAGCTTTGTTTCCATATTGGTTAAGCCAGTCTCTCGCAGATTTTTCATCTGCAGTTTGATATAGAGAAATTCTTAAGCAGCCATTCTTTTTGCAATGAAGTATCCTCACAATGACTCTATCTTTTTTCCTACAACAAAGCGATATGGCAGTTATAGTTTCAACCGCTGTCCATTCGCTGCCTCACAGCACACTCAGGCTCAATTATCAATGCAGCCAATGTGCAACTTCTGCCTCTACTGACATAGACAGTTTCCCTGACAAATACAAAAAAGTAGAGGTGAATGAAAGATCATTGACTGCCCACATATACCTTTGACCTCACACAAGATTTGTAATGTGGACATAACATGTAATTGATGTAATTGGAGATCAGTAAAAATCTGGCTCAGCCACCTTCAGTTCCACGCATACTAATGATTTCTCAAACTTGATATGAATTTTCTCAGTTATATGCACTCGGCACTTCAATGAAATCATTATATCATCTTCTCCTGTGACGGCGCGGATTGGTGACATGGGCCCAAGGCACAAGGTCTGTCTTTTACTAACAAAATTATAAGGAAGAATGAGCACCAAAGCACAAAGCTTATATATCTAAAAACTAGATAGGAGAACTTAATCCAAAGGGCAAGTCTGCGCTCATGTACTTTGAATCTTATCTCAAAACCTAGGACCTTGTCTCCTGCCTGAATTTCCTATGGGATCCAGTGTGCTGTCTTGGGTTGCAGTTATAATCTCTACCTCTAATTCCAGAAAGTAGATTTGAGAAATTAGCCCAGAGCATTTCTTATGACTTTCTCTGGCATCGACTGAAATGGTGGCTTAAGCACACAGTTCCAAGCCTGTCCTCTGTGATCAAATGCTTCATTAAGTCTTTGTCTCAAAGCAAAAGCCTTCTTTAGGGAAGAAAAAATAAAATGAAGACTGCAGAAATCTAAACCAAGTCTGGATCTCCTAAAAAAAAAACATAGCTAAACCCTAAGCCAACAAAATCAAGACCATCCAATTGGTAACAATATCCAGTCTTATGACCTATGCCCACAAACCTCAAGCCTGGCCCTTGTTACCTGAAACTCTTGTGGACACCTTGGCCTATAGAAACAAGCTGTCATCTCCTAGGAGGAAGAATAGAGGACTCGGTTCATGCCTCCAAGACTGTACCCCCTTGAAAGAATTTATAATAGAAATTGGACCGATGGCACCGATTCTGTGTCATCTTAACAGTCCATTCAGCACAACCTCGACCACTTCACCAATTTTCCTTTTAGATAATTATTTAAAGGTGACCATATCTTAGAGCACCAAGCCATTCTTCTGGTAAGAGAAGGTAATGTGGAACTAAGAAACCTGGCCAAAGCCTGGACATTCTTTAAAAACTCGATTTGGAGCTTGGAATCACAACTAAGTATTGCTCCTATTTCTAGGAAATAGAGACCTTGGCCTTCAGAATCTGGCCTAACTTTACATAACGAATCTTAACGTAGCGGACTTATCATACAGTCACGAGACATTCTTGGTAGGAATAGAAAAGTTGTTGAAGTCCATGGCCTAGGAGGCAGTCCTCTGTTGAAACTGGGCTAAGTTTGGCGGACGTTAGAAAACAACACCACGCCAATCTCTTATATAAGATGAACTGCATTATATACAATTCATTTTCTGAATTTTGGTTTATTCTATGAAGTAAAGTGAAAACCTACAGCCACAGAGACAAGACTGGTCACTTGGTAGATACGAGATTAGAGACGGGTATTTCTTAATCCCCATGTGAATTTTACCAGGTGTTTATTTGAACTCCACGTGTTTTCCTAGTGATTTCTAAGAGATTTTCAGGTGATTTCCACCTTATTCCTCTTCCCCTACTATCAAACAATTTTTTAAAACTCGTCTCATAAACTTATTTTTTCAATATTCTGCACTGAGTCAGTGGCCTTTAAGCAATTTCCTGTCAAAAGTAGTGGTCAAAGTTCCACTTAAAAGAATTGTGCAGGTGTCCTAAAGGAAGCAATTCAGAGTTATACTCACCATGACTCACCATTTTTGTTATAATACAGCAAAATGTTTCTTACAGGCTACAATGCTCTAAAGTAGCTAGTCAAGCAGACTCAGCCTCGAAATATCAAAACACTTAATGTTCGACAGCAGCTTCCATTGCGTTCAAGCAGGTTGTCTGATCACAGATGAAACCAAAGGCCAGTTAGCAAACAACAATTTTCTATTAACCTAAGCCACCGTCCTCAAGTGAAATTTCTCAGGCAGATATGAACTTTCGATTAAAGGGCTGTTAAGTGGCTATGTTACACAGACACTACCTTTTTCTCAGTGGTTATATAAATGTTACCAAGGAATTGAAAAGGGTAATTCAAAAGTGAACGCCACACCATCAACCTGTGCTCTTATAATATAAGTCTTATCTAGAAACCATGGACATTGTTCCCTGCCTATTTTTCCTATTAGAAAACAGGGTGCTACAGGGTGCTGACTTTGGTTGACCAGTTCCAATCCCTATCCCTATTTTCAGGAAGTAGATCTCAGAAATTAGCCCACAGAATCACTTTCGGCTTTCTTCTACTTAGACCTAAATGGTGGCATAAGACCAAATTCCAAGCCTGTTTTCTGTGAACAAATGTTGCCTGGAGCACTGGCTCAAAGCAAAAGCCTTCTTTTGGAAACAACAACAACAACAACAACAACAACAACAACAACAAAAACCAACAATAATAACAGAGACTGTGTAAGTTGGAACTAAGCCTGGAACACCTAAGGAAGCATTTTAATACAGGGCCACACAGTTAAGACCATCCAATTGGTGACAATATCCAGTCTGAATGCCAGGGTCAACAAATATCCAGCATGGATTCTGTTACCTGACTGTAATGGACACCTTGGCCTACAGAATCAAGATGACCTCTCCCAGACAAAGGAAAATGAAGGACTAGGTGCACGGATCCAAGAGTGTCCTACTTTTAAAGTATTTAAAATAGAAACACAGCCGATGAAACCAACTCATGTCATCATAACACTACATTCAGCACGAACTGGTTCCACGTCATTAATTTTCCTTTCCTACCATTATTGAAAGTTGACCATACCTTATAGCACCAAGACTTATCTCTGGTAATAGAACATAGATTGGGCACTAAGAAACCTGCATCAAAGCCTGAACTGCTTTGTAACTTACTTGATTGGAGAGCCTGGAAGCACAGCCAAACATTGCTTTTATTTCAAGGAAGTAGAGTGGAGATCTTGGCACACAGAATCTAGCCTATATTTACTTAACGGATCTTAGATAGAGGATGTGGCACACGGTCACAAGACCTTCTTGGTAGCAAAAAAGGCAGTAGAACTCTGGGCCAAGACACAATCCTCTGCTGGAACTCAGGTAAGTTGTGTGGACATTTGAATAGAAAACTCCACGCTGGTCTCATTTACAGGGAAAACTTGAGGGGAAAACATTCCAAAAACTGAAGCCTGATTCATTGTGAGAGGTAAGGTGAAAAAGCTACAGCCACAGCAATAAGACTAGTCACCTGGTAGACACCAGATTCCTGCAGGATCTTCCTTGACCCCTGCATGAATCCCTCCAGGTATTCATGTTAGCTTCCTGTAAATCCCTGATGATTACTAAGTGATTTTCAGGTGATTTCCACCTTACTCCCCTTCCTCTATCCTCAAACAAGTGTTTTCAAAACACATCTCATAAACATTTATTTTCAATATTTCTGCATTGAGCCATTGTCCTTTAAGCAATTTCTTCTCAAAATAGAAGCCTGATGTTCACCTTTAAGAATAGCATGAATCTCCCACCAGAACTCTTGAAGATTATACTCCCAATAACTTAGCATTTTTGCTATGCTGCAGCCAAATGGTGCTTACACTTTACACCACTTTAAAGTAGCTTCATCAAGCAGTCTCAGCCTCCATATAGCAACACAGTTAATGTTCGACAGCAACTTCCTTTACTTTCAATTAAGTGGCCTGACCACAGATGAAACCTAAGGCCAGTCATCTAACAACAATTGTCTGTTAACTTACGTCGCCGTCCTCAAGCAAATCTTTCCATTCACACATGACCTTTTGTTTGAGGGACCGTTAGCTGGACTTGTTACAGAGATACTCTCATTCTCTCCATAGATATCTCAAGTTTACCACGGAATGAAGAAGGGTAACTCAAAACTGAGTGCCACACCATCAACCCACTATTACCTGACTTCCTGTGATGCCCTCAGGCCTGTCTTTGCCCTCAGAAAAGCCTTGTGAATATCACAAGAAACCCTAACTTGGTCTGAGATTTCCATGTGTCTTCCACCTTACTTTCCTTTGCTAGGCTAAAATAAGCATCTTCGGAATACATTGATGTAACAGCCTCAATGTCACTGTCTCAATTGTATTTTCTTAGTGGTGAAGCAAATCCCACCCAGAATTTGTAGTCTGAGGTTTGATATAGAGAAATTCTTAAGCAACCGTTCTTTTTGTAATGAAGAACTAGCCTCACAATGACTCAGCATTTGTCTTAGAATAAAGCAATATGGCAGTTATGGTTTCAACTGCTATCCATTGGCTGCCTAACAGCATATGTAGGCTCAATTATGAAGGCAGCCAATGCGCATCTTCTGCCTCCACTGACGTAGGCAGTTTTAATGACAAATGGACAAAAGTAAAGACAATTAAAAATCACTGACTGCCTCCATTTAACATTGACTTCAATTTAGATTTATAATGTGGACTGGAATTTTGAATGGAGAACATATAGCAAGCTGTCTTGGCCACCTACTCCTCCAGGTAGACAAATGGCTTTTCAGTGTTGATGTGAATTTTCTCAGAGATATGCTTTTGAAACTACAAAGTGAGCACTAGAACATCCTCCCTTGTGAACTATGGATTGGTGCTACGGGCCCAAAGCACAAGGTCTGTCTTTTCCTACCAAAAAGTAGAAGGCAGAGTGCGACTCAAACTACTCAGCCTGTCCTCTCTGAAAACTAGTAGATTCGAGTACTTAATCTAAAAGGGAAAACCGTCCTCATATAATATAAGTCTTATCGAAAACCATGGTCCTTGTCCCCTGCCTGTATTTTCTATTAGAAAACAGAGTGCTGACCTTGGTTTTGCAGTTCCAATTCTTATCCCTATTTCCAGGAAGTAGATCTGAGAAATGTGTCCACAGCATTTCTTCCGACTTTCTCTGATTTAGACTGAAATGGTGTCATGAGACCAAATTCCAAGGCTATTTTCTGTGAACAAATGTTGCCTGGAGCTCAAAGCAAAAGCCTTCTTTTTGTAACAAAAATTAAAACAGAGACTGTGTAAATTGTAACCAAGCCTGGACCACCTAAAAGGAAGCATTTTAACACGGGGTCACATGGTCAAGATCATCCAATTGGTAACAATATCCATTCTTAATACCAGGGCCAACAAACATCTACCGTGGCTTCTGTTACCTGACTATAGTGGACACCTTGGCCTACAGAATCAAGATGACCTCTCCCAGAAAAAGAAAAAACGAAGGACTACGTGCACGGTTCCAAGAGTGTCCTACTTTTAAAGTATATACGATAGAAAGTGGGCCGACGAAACCAACATATGTCATCGTAACAGTACATTCAGCACGAACTGGTTCCATGTCACCAATCTTCCTTTTATACCATTATTGAAAGTTGACCATACCTTATAGCACCAAGACTTACCTCTGGTAATAGAATATAGTTTGGGCACTAAGAAACCTGGATCAAAGCCTGAACTGTTTTGTAATTTACTTGATTGAAGAGCCTAAAAGCACCGTCAAGCATTGCTTTTAGTTCCAGGAAGTAGAGCGGAGATTTGGCACACAGAATGTAACCTAAATTTACTTAACGGATCTTTCAACAGAGGACGTGGCACACAGTCACAAGACCCTCTTGGTAGCAAAAAGGCAATGGAACCCATTGTCAAGACGCAGTCCTCTGCTGGAAACTCGGGTGAGTCGTGTGGAAATTCGAATAGAAAACTCCATGCTGGTCTCATTTACAGGGTAACTTCGTGAGCAAAACATTTCAAAAACCAAAGCCTGATTCACTGTGAGACGTAAGGTAAAAACCTTCAACCACTGCAACAAGACTAGTCACCTGGTAGACACCTGATTCCTGCAGGGTCTTTCTTGATCCCTGTGTGAATATCTCCAGGTATTCACTTTACCTTGCTCTAATTCCCTGATGATTACTACGTGATTTTCAGGTGATTTCCACTTTACTCCTCTTCCTGTATCCTCAAACTAGTGTTTTCAAAACACTTTTCATAAACCCTTATTTTCAATATTTCTACATTGAGTCATTGCCTTTTAAGCAATTTCTTATCAAAATAGAAGCCTGATGTTCACCTTTAAGAATAGCGTGGATATCCCACCAGAACCCTTAAATGTTATACTCCTAATGACTCAGCATTTTTGCTATGCTACAGCAAAATGGCACCTACAGTTTACACTGCTTTAAAGTAGCTTTGTGAAGAAGAATCAACCTCCAAAAATCAACACAGTTAATGTTCAACAGCAGCTTCTGTTGCTATAAAGCATGTTGCCTGACCACAGATGAAACCAAAGGACAGTCATCTAACAACAATTGTCTGTTGACCTATACCACCTTCCTCAAGCGAACCTTTTCATCCAGACATGATCTTTCGATGGAAGGGTCGTTCGGTGGCGATGTCACACAGACGCTATCATTTTCTCAGTGGTTATCTCAATTTTACCAAGGAATGGAATAGGGTAACTCAAAAGTAAGCACCACACCATTAACTCACTATCACTTTACTCCCTGTGATACACTCATGTCTGTCTCTTGAGGGTCACTTGAATCCCTCAGAGAAGCTTGGTGAGTATCACGAGATTCTCTTATTCTTGGTACAAAATTCCAGGCAACTTCCACCTCAGTTTCCTCTAATAGGCTAAAATACGCCTCTTCAGAACATGTAAATGGAACAGACTCAGTGTCAATATCTCAGTTGTATTTTCTTCATGGTTAGGCCAGTCCCTCTCAGAATTTGTAGTCTGAGGTTTGATATAGAGAAATTCTTAAGCAGCCATTTTTTTGGTAATGAAGAGATGTCCTCACAATGACTCAGCATTTTTCCTGCAATAAAGCAAATGGCAGCTATGGTTTCAACCACTATCCATTCGCTGCCTCACAGCACACTCAGGCTCAATTATGAATGGAGCCATTGTACGTCTTCAACCTCCCCTGACATATGCAGTTTTCATGACAGACAAAATGAAGAGAATTAAAGATCACTGAGTGCCCAGATGTACTGTTGACTTCAAGTTAGACTTATAATGTTTACACAAACTTTGATTAGAGGACAGATAGGAAACTGTCTTGGCCCCCTTCTGCTCTAGGTAGTCTAATGATTTCTCAGTGTTGATGTGAATTTTCTGTTATATGCACTCGTCATTTCAAGAAAAGCACTACATCATCTTCCCTTGTGAAGATGTGGATTGGTGACATGGGCCCAAAGAACAAGGCCTGTGTTTTCCTAACAAAAAGTAGAAGGGAGATTGGGAACCAAGGCACTAAGCCTATCCTCTCTGAAATCTAGTAGATAGGAGAACTTAAACCACACGGCAAGTCTGTCCTCATGTAATTTGAGTCTTATCTTGAAACCTAGGAACTTATCTCCTGCCTGCATTTTTTTATTGGGGTCCAATGTATTGTCCTTGGTTGCAGTTACAATCCCTACCTCTATTTTCAGAAAGTAGATTTATGAAATTATCAAAAGAAAGACTGTGGAAAACTGAACCAAATCTAGACCTCCTAAAAGGACGTAGTTAAAGCCCAAGCCTACAACGTCAACATCATCCAATTGATAACAATGTCCAGTCTCAATTCCTAGGCCCACAAACATCCAGCCTGACCTTTGTTACTTGAAACTCTTCTGGACACCTTGGTCTATAGGTCCAAACTGTCATCTCCTAGGAGGAGGAAGAATAGAGGACTCAGTGCACGCCTCCAAGACTGTACTCCTTGGAAAGTACTTACGATAGGAATTGGGCCAATGGCACCAACCGTGGGTCATCATAAGAGTACATTCAGCACAACCTGGTCCCACGTCACCACTTTTCCTTTTAGATAATGATTGAAAGGTGACCATACCTTGCAGCACCAAGTTCTTCCTCTGGTAAGAAAAGGTAATTTAGGCACTAAGAACCCTGGCCAAAGCCTGGAATGTTTTTTAAAAACCTCAATTGGGCAGATTGTTATCACAACCAAGTATTGCTTCTATTTCTAGGAGTTAGAGTGGAGACCTTGGCCCACAGAATCCAGCATAACTTTATGTAACGAATCTTTAGGAAGAGAACTTGGCCAATGGTTTCAAGACATTCTTGGTAGGAAAAGAAAACTTGTTGGCAATCCATGGCCTAGAAAGCAGTTCTCTGCTGGAACTGGGTGGATGTTTGAAAACATATCACCATGCCAATCTCATATATAAGGTAAACATGATTGCAATATGATCCATGCTCTGAAGCCTTGTTTATTCTACAAAATAAAGTGACAATCGATAAACACAGCAACAAGACTGGTCATTTGGTAGATACCAGATTAGTGCAGGATAATCCTTGATCAGCATGTTTATTCTCCCAGGTATTTACTTGATCTCTGCATGATTCCCTAGTAGTTTCTAAGTGATTTTCAGGTGATTTCCACTGTACTCTTCTTCCCCTATTTTCAAATACCTCTTTTCATAACTCGACACATTAACTCCTATTTTCGATATTCAGCATTGAGTCATTTGCCTTTAAGCAATTCCATATCGACAGTAGTTGCGAATAATCCACAGAAAAGAATAGTGCATGAGTCCCACATGAAGCCATTCAGAGTTATACTCGTAATGACTCGGAATTTTTCCTACATTACAGAAAAATGGTGGCTGTTAATTCCACAACTATCCCGTCGCTGCCTCACAGTACACTCAAGCTCAACTCTCAAGGCCACCAATGTGCGAGTATTTGCTCCATGAACATGAGGCAGTTGTCCTGACAGACAAAACCAAGATGAATTAAAGATCATTGCTGGCCACATATATTGCTGAGTTCAAATTAGATTTGTAATGTAGACACGACATTCGATTGGAGGACAGTTAGGAGGCTAGTTGGGCCACCTTCTGCTCCATGTAGACTGATGAATTCTCAGGTTTGATGTGAATGTTCTCAGTAATATACACTTGTCACTACAAAGGGAGCACTACATCATCCTCCCTCTGAGGATACAGATTGGTGACACAGGCCCAATGCACAAGGCCTGTCTTTTATTAACAAAAAGTACAAAGGAAACTGGGACCTAAAGCACTCAGCCTGTCCTTTCCAAAAACTAGTAGCTGGGAAAACTTAATTTAATAGGCAAGCCTGTCTTCATGTAATTTGAGTCTTATCTAGAAACCTAGGACTTTGACTGCTACCTATAATTCCTATTAGGAACCGGGGTACTGACCTTGGTTTTGCAGGTCCAATTCCTACCCCTCTTCCCAGGAAGTAGATTTAAGTAATCAGTACTTCTTCCAGCTTTTTCAGACATGTATACAGACACTTTCATTTTCTCAATGATTATTTCAATTTTACCAAGGAATGGAGAAGGGTGACTGAAAAGTGAGAACCACATCATCAACCCACTATCACAACTCCTTGTGATGCACACAGTCCTGTCTCCTGATGGTCATGTGTATCCCCTAGGGAAGTCTCGTGAGTATCATGGGATTCCCTAATTTTGGTATGAGATTTTCAGGAGAATTCCACATCACGTTCCTCTGTTAGGCTAAAATAAGCCTCTTCAGAACACGTTGATGGAACAGCCTCAATGTCAATATCTCAGTTTTATTTTCCTGGTGGTTAACCCAGTCTCTCTCAGAATTTGTAGTCTGAGGTTTGATATAGAGAAATTCTTAAGCATTAATTCTTTTGGTAATGAAGAGATGTCCTCACAATGACTCAGCATTTTTCCTACAATAAAGTAAAATGGCAGCTATTGTTTCAATCGCTACCGATTTGTTGTCTCAGAGAATACTCAGGTTCAATTATGAACGCAGGCAATGTGTGTCTTCTGCCTCCACTGATATAGGCATTTTTCATGACAGACAAAAGTAAAGAGAATTAAAAATCATTAACTGCCCACATATACCATTGACTTCAAATTAGATTTATAATGTGGACACAAATTTTGATTGGAGGAGAGATAGGAGGCTGTCTTGGACACCTTCTGCTCCAGGTAGACTAATGACTTTTCAGTATTGATGTGAATTTTCTCAGTGATATGCTTTTGACACTGCACAGGGAGCACTACATCATCCTCCCTTGTGAACTATAGATTGGTGATACAAGCCCAAAGCACAAGGCCCGTCTTTTCCTAACAAAAAGTAGAAGAGAAACTGGGACATAAAGCACTCAGAATGTCCTCTCTGAAACAAGTAGATTCGAGACCTTAATCCAAAGACAAACCTGTCCTCATGTAATTTCAGTCTTATTTATAAACCTTCTCTACTGCATCTTTTTCCTATTAGAAAATAGGGTGATGACCTTTGTTTTGCAGTTCCTATTCCTATCCTTATTTCCAGGAAGTTGATCTGAGAAATTAGCCTACAGCATCTCTTCTGACTTTCTCCAACTTAGACTGAAATGGTGACAGAAGCCAAAATTCCAAGCTTGCTTTCTGTGAACAAATGTTGCATGGAGCCCTGGCTCAAAATGGAAGACTTTTTTGGAAGAAAAAAGAAAACAGAGTCTGTGGAAATCAAAATTAAGCCTGGACCACCTAAAAGGAAGCATTTTAACATGGGGCTACAACATCAATATCATCAAATTGGTAACAATATCCTGTCTGAAGACGTAGGCCAACAATCCCCCAGCATGGCTTCTGCTACCTGAAACTATAGTGTATACCTTGGCCTACAGAATCAAGTTGTCCTCTCCTAGAAAAAGAAAAATGAAGGACTCGTGCAGGGTTCCAAGACTATCTTCTATTTAATGTATTTATGATAGAAATTAGGCCAAAGACAGCAACCCGTGTCATCATAACAGTAGACTCAGCATAAACTGGTTCCACGTCACTAATTTTCCTTTTATACAATTATTGAAAGGTGACCATACCTTACAGAACCAAGCCTTTCCTCTGGTATAGAACATAGTTTGGGCACTAAGAAACCAGGATCAAATCCTGAATTGTTCTGTAACTTACTCAATTAGAGAGTCTGGATGCACGGCCAAGCATTGCTTTTATTTTCAACAAGTAGAAAAGAGACCTTGGCACACAGAATCTAGCCTCAAATTAATTAATGGATTTTTAGATGGAGGATGTGGTACATGGTCACAAGACTTTCTTAGTAGGAAAAAAAATGTCAGTGGAAGTCCGTGGCTCAGGACCCAGACCTCTGCTGGAACTCGGGTACTCTCAAGTGCAGGGTACACTCAAGTGCAAAACATTTCACAAACTAAAGCCTGATTCATTGAAAGAGATAAGGTGATAACCTAAAGCCACAGCAATAAGAAGAGTCACCTGGTAGACAACAGATTCAAGAAGGGTCTTTTTTGATCTCGACGTGAATACATGGAGGTATTCACTTGACATCCATGTAATTCCTTGGTGATCACTACATGATTATCAGGTGACTTTCACCTTATATTTCTTCCCATATCCTCAAAAATACTGTTTTCGAAACATGTCTCATAAACGGTTCTTTTCAATTTCTCAGCATGGAGTCATTGACCTTTGTAGAATTTCTTTTCAACAGTAGTAGACTAAGGTTCACCTTCAAGAATAGCATTAATCTTTCACCAGAAACATTAAGTGTTATGCTCACATGGACTCATCATTTCTGCTACAATACAGTATAATAGTGCTTATAGTTTCCACCGGTCTAAGGTAACTTCATCATTCAAGCTCAGACTGTAAATTTCAACGTGATTACTCTGTGACCACTGCTCTCATTATATATAAGCAGGTTGCCTGACCAGAGATGAAACCTCAGGGTAGTTACCTAATGACAAGTGTGTGTTAGACTATGCCTCTGTTCTCAAGCAAGTTTTCTCATGCAGACATGACCTTTTGATTGAAGGGCAGTTATGTGCCTGTTACACAAGTAATCTGATTTTCTCAGTGCTGATGTGAATTTTACCAAGGAATATAGAAGGGTGACACAAAAGTGTGTGCCACACCATCACCCCCATTTCATGTGATTTTTGTCAGTTTCCCTCATGACAGTTTCTTCCTGGTCACGTGAATCTCGTGGGAAAACCTCATAAGTATCGCAAGATTTCCTAAGTCTTGGTATTAGATTTCCAGGCGACTTCCACCTCATTACCTCTGCTAAGCTAATACAAGCAATTTAAGAACACATTGAAGAAACTACCTCATTGTCAGTATCTCAGCTTTTTGTCCATATTGGTTAAGCCTGTCTCTCACAGATTTTTAGTCTGCATTTTGATATAGAGACATTCTTAAGCAGCCATTCTTGCTGCAGTGAATAGGTATCTTCACAATGACTCAGCATTTTTCCTACAATAAAACAATATGGCAGCTATGGTTTCAACCACTATCCATTGGCTGCTTCACAGAACTCAGGCTCAATTATGAACCCAGCCACTGAATGTCTTCTGCAACCAGTGACATAGGCAGTTTTCATGACAAACATACAAAAGTAAAGAGAATTAAAACTCATTGACTGCCAGCATATACCACTGACCTCACATAAGACTTGTAATGTGGACATGACATTCCATTGGAAGTCAGTACAAAGTCTGTCTCAGCTACCTTCGGTTCCACTCATACTAATGATTTCTTAGTGTTTATGTGAATTTTCTCAGTTATATATGCACTTGTCACTTCAAAGAAAGCACAACACCTTCCTTTGTGAAGATGTGGATTGGTGACATGGACGCAAGGCATAAGGCCTGTCCTTTCTTAACATAAAGTAGAAGGGAGACTAGGAACCAAGGTACTAAACCTATTGTCCCTGTAAATTAGTAGATATGATAACTTAAACCACGGGGCAAGTCTGTCCTCTGTAATTTGAGTTTTATCTCAAAAACTAGGACTTTGTTTTCTGCCTGCATTTTTTGGGGGGATCCAATAGGCTGTCCTCGATTTTGCATTTATAATCCCTACGTATTTTTCCAGAAAGTAGATTTGAGAAATTATCCCAAAGCATTTCTTATGACTGGTTTATTCTATGAAGTAAAGTGAAAACCTAGGGCCAAAGCAACACGACAGGTCACTTGGTAGATACCAGATTAGTGCAGGGTATTCCTCGATCACCATGTGATTTCTACCGGGTGTTTCTTTGATCTCCGCGTGATTCCCTAGTGATTTCTAATTGATTTTCAGGTGATTTCCATCTTATTATTATTCTTCTATTTTCAAACAAATGTTTTAAAATCTTCTCTCATGAACTCCTATTTTCAATATTCAGCATTGAGTCATTGGTTTTAAGCAATTCCCTTTCGAAAGTAGTAGTCAAAAGTCCGCATAAAAGAATGGTGCAGGAGACACACATTAAGCCGTTCAGATTGATACTCACAATGACTCAGTTTTTCTATACTACAGCAAAAAGGTGGTTAGAGTTTACACCGTTCTAAATTAGATTCGTCAAACAGACTAAGCCTACAAATATCAACGCACTTAATATTCGATAGCAGCTTCCATTGCTTTCAAGCAAGTTGCCTGACTACAGTTGAAACATAAGGCCAGTTATCTAAAAACAGTTGTCTGTTAACCTGTGCCGCCATCCTCAAGCAAACCTTTTAATGTAGACATAGCCTTTTGATTGAAGGGTTGTTAGCTGGCTATGTTACACAGACACTATTGTTTTCTCAGTGGTTATCTAAATTTTAACAAGGAATGGAGAAGGGTAACTCAAAAGTGAAGGCCACACCATCACCCAGTATCACATGACTCCCTTTGATACCCTCAGACTGGTCTCATAACAGTCACGTGAATCCCGCAGGGAAGCCTCCGCAGTTCGTGAGATTTTCTCATTCTTATGAAGAGATTTCCAGGTGACTTCCACCTGACATTCGTCTGGTAGGCTAAAATAAGCCTCTTCAGAACATGTTGATGGAATAGCCTCAACGTTGACGTTTCAGTTTTCTTTCTTGGTGGTTAAGCCAGTCCCTTTCAGAATTTGTAGAAATTCTTAGGTAACCGTTCTTTCCACCATCAAGTGATATCCTCACAATGACTCACAATTTTTTCAACACTACAGAAAAACAGCAGCTATTGTTTCTACCATTATCCAGTCACTGCCTCACAGCAGACTCAGACTTAATTATCACTGCCTCCAATGTGCGAATGTTGCCGCCATGAACAGAAGACAATTTTCCTGACAAACAGAAAAAAACTAGAGGCGAAGTAAAGATGATTGTCTGTCCACATATACCGTTGACTTCAAATGATATTTATAATGTGGACACAACATTTGATTGGGAGACAGTTAGGAGGCTCTCTCTGCCACCTTCTGCTCCTGTAGACTAATGACTTCTCAGTGTTTACGGAAATTTTTTCAGTGATATGCACTTGTCACTACAAAGGGACAACTACATCATCCTTCTTTGTGAGGATATGGATTGGTGACACAGGCTCAAGGCATAAGTCCTGTTTTTTCCTAACAAAAAATTGAAGGAAGACTGGGCACCAAGTTACTAAGCCTGTCCTCTCTGAAAACTAGTAGATACGAAAACTTAATCGAAAGGGCAAGTCTGTCCTCTTATAATTTGAGTCTTATCTCGAATCTTAGGACCTTGTCTCCTGCCTCTATTTCCTATTTAGAACTAGGATGCTGACCTTGGTTTTGCAGTTCCAATTTTTACCCTTATTTCCAAGAAGCAGATCTGAGAAATTAGCCCATAGCATTTCATTTGACTTTCTCCAACATAGACTGGCTCAAGTCAAAAGCCTTCTCTATGGAAGAAAACAAATAAAATAGAGACTGTGGAAATCTGAAACAAGTCTTGACCACCTAAAAGGAAACATTTAACTTAGTGCCACAACATCAAGATTATTCCATTGTTAACAATATCCAGTATGAAGACTTAGGCCCACAAACATCCATCTTGGCCCCTGCTACCTGAAACTATTGTGGACATCTTGGCCTACAGATCAAGCTGTCATCTCCAAAGAGGAGGAAGAATGGAGGACTCAGTGCACTGTTCCATGACTATCTTCCCTTTAAATATTTACAATAAAAAATGGGCATTATGCTGTATTGTAGCAGAAATGTAGAAGATACCATCCTGTGTCATCATGACAGTACTTTCAGCTCAAACTGGTTCCATGTCACCAATTTTCCTTTTGTACAATTATTGAATGGTGACCATACTTTACAGCACCAAGCCTTTCCCCTTGTAACAGAACAGAGGTTGGGCACTAAGAAACTTGGATCAAAGCCTGAACTGTTTTTTAAGTTACTCGGTTGTAGAGCCAGGAAATATGCGCAAGCGTTGATTTTATTTCCAGGAAGTAGAGTGGAGATCTTGGCACACAGAATTCAGCCTAACTTCACTTAACAAATCTTTATATAGAGGACATGGCACACGGACACATGACCTTCTTCGTAGGAAAAAAATATCGGAAATGCATGACCCAGGACTCAGATCTCTTTAAACCAAGTGTGTGTTAGCCAATGCCACTGTCCTCAAGCAAATCTTCTCATGCAGACATGACCTTTCGATTGAAGGGATGTTAGGTGGCTATGATACACAGGTAATCCGATTTTCTCAGTGCTTATGTGAATTTGACTAAGGAATGTAGAAGGGTAACACAAAAGTGATTGCCGCCCCATCAACCCAATTTCATGTGATTTTCGTGTATTGTCCTCAGGTCAGTCTCTTCCTGGTCACATGAATCCCGTGGAAAAGCCTCATAAGTATCGCAAGATTACCTAACTCTTAGTATGAGATTTCCAGGCGAATTTCACCTCATTACCTTTGCTGGGCTACTACAAACCTTTTCAGAATACGGTGAAGAAACTACCTCAATCCCAGTATCATAACACTGTTCCCATATTGGTTATTCCTGTCATTCACATATTTTTATTCTGTGGTTTGATATAGATAAATTCTTAAGCAGCTGTTCTTTTTGCAGTGAAGAGTTATCCTCACAATGACGCAGCACTTTTCCCACAATAAAGCAATATGGCAGTTACAGTTTCACCTGCTATCTATTCGCTGCCTCACAGCACACTCAGGCTCAATTATCAATTCAGTGCGACTTCTGGTTCCACTGACATTGCGTGTTTTCCTTTGAAACAGATAAAAGTAGAGGCAAATTAAAGATCATTGACTGCCTGCATATACCATTAACCTCACATAAGAATTGTAATGTGGAGATGATATTTGATTGGAGGTCACTACAAAGTCTGTCTCGGCTACCTGCTATTCTAAGCACAATAATAATTTCTCAGTGTTGATGTGAATTTTCTCATTTCTATGCACTTGTCACTTCAAAGAGAGCACTTCATCATCTTCCCTTGTGAGGATATGGATTGGTGACATAGGCGAAAGCACAGGGCCTGTCTTTTCCTAACAAAAAGTAGAAGGGAGACTGAGAACCAAGGCACTAAGCCTATCCTCTCTGAAAACTAGTTGATACGAGAACATAAACCACAGAGCAAGTCTGTCCTCGTGTAATTTGACTCTTATCTTGAAACCTAGGACCTTGTCTCCTATCTGCATTTCCTCTTGGGTTCCAGTGTGCTGTCCTTGGGTGCAGTTACAATCTCTACTTCTATTTCCAGAAAGCAAATTTGAGATACGAGCCCAGAGTATTTGTTACAGCTTTCACTGACATAGACTGAAATAAGGGCATAAGCTCACAGTTCCAAGTCTGTTCTCTGTGAACCAATGTTGCCTATAGTCCTTGTCTCAAAGCAAAAGCCTTCTTTAGAAACAATAAAATAAAACAGAGACTGTGGAAATCTGAACCAAGCCTGTATCTCCTAAAAGAACATAGTTAAAGCTCAGGCATACAACGTTAAGACAATCCAATTGGTAACAATGTCCAGTCTTAATACCTAGGTCCACAAACATCCAGCCTGGCCCTTGTTACCTGAAACTGTTGTGTAAACCTTGGCCTATAGAGCCAAGCTATCATCTCCTAGGAGGAGGAAGAATGGAGGACTCAGTGACGCCTCCAAGACTGTACATCCTTGAAAGCATTTACGATAGAAATTGGGCTGATGGCACCAACCCTGACACTACATTCTAACACTACATTCAGCACAACTTGGTCCCATATCACCAATTTTCCTTTTAGACAATTATTGAAAAGTGACCATACCTTACAGCACCAAGCCTTTCTTCTGGTTTTGAAAATACGTCTCATAAGCTCTTATTTTCAATATTTTAGCATGTAGTCATTGGCCTGTAAGCAATTTCTTCTCGACAGTAGTAGCTAAAGATTCACCTTCAACAACAGAGTGGATCTCCCACCAGAATCGTTAAGAATTATGCTCACAATGACTCAGCATTTCTGCTACAATACAGTATAATGATGCTTAGAGTTTCCATCGCTCTAAGGTACATTCATCATTCAGACTCAGCCTCTAAATTTCACCATGCTTCATGTGTGACCACTGCTCCTATTGTATACAAGCAGGTTGCCTGAGCACAGACGAAACTTCAGGGCAGTTACCTAACGACAAGTGTGAGTTTGCCTATGCTGACATACTCAAGCAAGTCTTCTCATGCAGACATGACATTTTGATTTAGGGTTTTGGTGGCTATGTTACACAGGTAATCATATTTTCTCAGTATTTATATGAATTTGACACACGATGTAGAATGGTAACACGTAAGTGAGCGTCACATCATCACCTCAATTTCATGTGGTTTTTGTGTGTTGCCCTTAGGCCAGTCTCTTCCTTGTTAAGGGAATTCCGAGAGAAAGCCTTGTCAGTATCGCAAGATATCCTAATTTTTGGTGAGATTTCCAGGCGAATTCTACCACATTACCTCTGCTAGGCTAATAAAAGCCTTTTCAGAACATGTTGAAGAAAACTGCTTGAATATCAGTATCTCAGCTTTGTTTCCATATTGGTTAAGATAGTCTCTCGCAGAAATTTAGTCTGTGGTTTGATAGAAATTCTTAAGCAGCTGTTATTTTTGTAAAAAAGAGGTATCATCACAAAGACTCAGAATTTTTCCTACATTAAAGCAATATGGCAACTGGTTGCAACCGCTACCGTTTCGCTGCCTCACAGCACACTCAGGCTCAATTATGGACACAGCCAATGTGCAACTTCTGCCTCCATTGACATAGGCAGTTTTCCTGACAAATAGACAAAAGTAGAGGCGAATTAAAGATTATTGACTGCCTGCATATACCGTTGACCTCACAAAAGATTTGTAATGTGGACATGACATCCAACTGGAGGTCAGTACAAAGTCTGTCTCAGCCACCGTATGTTCCATGCATACTAATAATTTCTCAATGTTGATGTGGATTTTCTCAGTGATATGCACTCATCATTTAAAAACAAGCATTACATCATCTTCCCTTGTGAGGATGTGGATTGGTGACATGGGACTCAGGCACAAGGCCTGAATTTTCCTAACAAATAGTAGAAGGGAGACTGGGAACCAAGGTGCTAAGTCTATTCTCTCTGAAAATTAGTGGATAGGATAACTTAAACTATAAGGCAAGTCAGTCCTCATGTAATTTGATTCTTATCTCGAAACCTAAGACCTTGTCTTCTGCCTCCATTTCCTGCTGGCATCCAGTATGCTGTCCTTGGTTAGAGTTACAATCCCTACCTGTATTCCCAGGAAGTAGCTTTGAGAAATGAGCCCAGAGCATTTCTTATGACTTTCTCTGACATGGAATGAAAGGGTGGTGTAACCCAACAGTTCCAAGCCAGTTCTCTGTGAACAAATGTTTCTTGAAGTCCTTTTCTGAAAGCAAAAAGCCTTCTTTAGGGAAGACAAAATAAAACGAAGAATGTAGAAATCTGAACTAAGCCTTGACCCCTAAAAGGAAGCAGTTAAACTCAGGACTACAACGTCAAGATTATCCAATTGGTAATAATATCCAGTCTGAAGACGTAGGCCCACAAACATCCAGCCTGGCCTCTGATATCCTGAAACTATTGTGGACAACTTTGCATACAGAATCAAGCTGTCATCTCTTAGAAGGAGGAAGAATGGAGGAATCCATGCACGGTTCCAAGACTGTCTTCCCTTTAAAGTATTTATGTTAGATATTGGACCGAATACCAAATTGTGTCATCATAACAGTACCTTCAGCACAAACTGATTCCACATCACCATTTTTCCTATTATACTATTATTGAAAGTTTACCATACCCTAAAGCACCAAGCCTTTACCCAGGTAATAGAACAGAATTTGGGCACTAAGATACCTGAATGAAAGACCGAACTCTTTTGTAAGTTACTCGATTGGAGAGCCTGGAAACAAGGTCAAGCTTTGCTTTTATTTCCCAGAAGTAGAATAGAGACCTTGACACACAGAATCCGGCCTTACTTTACTTAATATATCTTTAGATAGAGGACATGGCACATGGTTACAAGACCTTCTTGGTAAAAAAAAAAAAAAAATGTCTATGGAAGTCCATGGTCCAGTACCCAGGTCTCTGCCGGAAATAGGGTAAATTATATGGACATTTGAATACTCAACACCATGCCTGTCTCATTTACAGGGTACACTCGAGGGCAAAACACTTCTCAAACTAAACCCTGATTCATTGTAAGAGGTAAGGTGAAAACCTACAGCCACAGCAACAAGACTAGTCATCTGGTAGACACCATATTCTTGCAGGGTTTTTTCGATTTCCACGTAAATCCCTCCAGGTATTGACTTGACCTCCATGTAATTCCGTGGCAATTACTATGTGATATTCAGGTGACTTCCACCTTATTCCTCTTCTATTTTCAAACAAGTGTTTTCAAAACAGGTCTCATAAATTCTTATTTTCGATATTTCAGCATAGAATCATTGCCTTTAAGCAATTTCTGCTCGACCATAGTAGACTAAATTTTAGCTTCAAGAATAGCATGGATTTTTCACCAGAACTATTAAGAGTTATGCTCACAATGACTCAGTATTTCTGCTACAATATAGCATAATGTTTCTTAGAGTTTCCTCTGCTCTAAGGCAGTTTCGTCATTCAAACTCAGCCTCTAAATTTCAACGTGGTTAATGTATGACTGTTGCTCCCATTGTATACAAGTAGGTTGCCCGTCCAGAGACAAAACTTCAAGGCGGTTACCTAAAGACATGTGTGTTAGCCTATGCTGCCGTCTTCAACCAGTCTTCTAATGCAGACATGACCTTTTGATTGAAGGGCTGTTAGTGTAATAGCCCGCTGAAATGTGAAAGGATTAAAGAATAATTAAAACCTGAAACTGGACAAAGGAAGTCTATAACTTAGGCCTAGTTTCTGGAACCCCTAACCACATTCTGTTAAGCATGAAACTTGTAACAATGAGCTCATACGCTAACTGCCAATTTTAGCCTGTGTAACCCTGCTTGCTTGCGTGGCATGAAAAATAATCAATTGTATATAAGCTGAAAATTACTGTTTGGCCATCGCCCATGGGAACACTGGCTATTGCCCATGGGAACATAGGCAATCACCCATAGGAACATAACATTCTAACACAAGCTTTCTGCTTCTGTACTTCCCGCTTGCACACCTGACCAGTGGGTTGACAGGTAGTGAATAGGAGAAAGATGGACCTTTGTGTTTAAGACAGAATGAGGAATGGGATTTGGGACTTAAAAACCTTGTATCTTGGCATTTCGGGGCTGCTCCTTTGCAAGGACAGCCGCCGGCTAATAAACTGTCTCCTGGTTAAGAGCACTCAAGTTGGGTCTGGTTATTCTGGACACAACAGTTAGGTGGCTATGTTCCACAGTAATCTGATTTTCTCAGTGCTTATTGAATTTGACCAAGGAATACAGAATGGTAACACAAAAGTGAGCACCACACCATCACCCCAATTTCACATGATTTTCAAGTGTTACGCTTTGGTCAGTCTCTTACTGGTCTGGTGAATCCCGTGAGAAAGCCTCATAAGTATTGCGAGATATCCTAATTCTTGGTATGAGATTTCCAGGTGTCTTCCACCTCATTACCTCTGGAGACTAATACAAACCTTTTCAGAACATGCTGAAGAAAATGCTTCAATATCAGTATCTCAGCTTTATTTCTATATTGGTTATGTCAGTCTCTCGCAGATTTTTAGTCTGTGGTTTGATATAGAGAAATTCTTAAGCAGCCATTCTTTTCGCAACGGAGGGTATCCTCAAATGACTCTGCATTTTCCTACAATAAAGCAATATGGAAGCTATGGTTTCAACCACTATTCATTTGCTGCCTCACAGCACACTAAGGCTCAATTATAAACACAGCCAGTGTGCGACTTCTGCCTCTATTAACATGGGCAGTTTTCCTGACAAAATGACAAAACTAGAGGCAAATTAAAGATCATTAACTGCCCGCATATACCGTCGACTTCACATAAGATTTGTAATGTGGACATCGCATCCAATTGGAGGTCAGTATGAAGTCTGTCTCAGCCACATACTGTTCCATGCATACTAATGATTTCTTAATGTTGATGTGAATTTTCTCAGTTATATGCACTCGTCACGTCAATGAAAGCAATACTTCATCCTCCCTTATGAGGATGTGGATAGGTGACATAAGCCCAAGGCACAAGGCCTATCTTTTCCTAACAAAAAGTAGTAGAGAGACCTGGAACCAAGACACTAAGCCTATCCTTTCTGAAAATTAGTAAATAGGATAACTTAAACCACAGAGCAAGTCTTTCCTCATGTAATTTGAGTCTTATTTCAAAACCTAGGACATTGTCTCCTGCCTCTATTTCCTATTAGGAACCAGAGTGCTCACCTTGGTTTTGCAGTCCAATTCCTACCCCTATTTCCAGGAAGTAGATCTGAGAAATTAGCCTACAGCATTTTTTTCCATGTTCTCCGATATAGACTGAAATGGTGGCAAAAGCCCAAGTTTCAAGTCTGTTTTCTGTGAACAAATGTTGCCTGGAGCCCTGGCTCAAAGCAAAAGCCTTCTTTATGAAAGGAAAAAATAAAATAGAGATTGTGGAAATCTGAATCAAGCATTGACCACCTAAAAAGAATCAGTTAAGCTCAGGGCCACAATGTCAAGTTCTTCCAATGGGTAACAATATCTAGTCTAAAGACCTAGGCGCACAAGAATCCAACCTGGCGCCTGCATCTGAATCTATTGTGGACATACTGTCGTGCAGAATCAAGCTGTTATCTCCAAGAAGGAGGAAGAATGAAGGACTTGATGCACAGCTCCAAAACTGTCCTCCCTTTAAAGTATTTATGATAGACATTGGGCTGAAGACACCAACTTGCGTCATCATAACAGTACATTAAGCACAAACTGGTTCCATGTCACCAAAGTTTCTTTTATACAATTAATTAAAGGTGGCCATATCTTATAGCACAAAGGTTTTACCCTGGTAATAGAACATAGTTTGGGCACTAAGATACCTTCATCAAAACCTGAACTGTTTTCTAAGTTACTCAATTGGAGAGCCTGGAAGCTCGGCCAACGATTGCTTTTATTTCCAGGAAATAGAATGGAGACCTTGGCACATAGAATCTAGCCAAACTTTACGTAATGGATCTTTAGATAATGGACATGTACACGGTCACAATAACTCCTGGTAGGAGAAAATGTCGATGGAAGTACCTGTCCTAGGACCCAGTCTTCTACCGCAACTAGGGGAAGTTGTGAGGTTGAATGAATACACAACGCCACACTAATCTCATATATAAGGTAAACTCGATTGCAGTATGATTCATGCTCTGAAGCCTGATTCATTCTATGAAGTAAAGTGAAAACATATAGCCACAGCAACAGGACTGGTCACTTGGTAGATACCAGATTAGTGCAGGGTATTCCTTGATCCCCGTGTCAATTTTACCGGGTGTTTGCTTGATCTCCGTGTGATTACCTAGTGATTTCTAAGTTATTTTCTTGTGATTTCCACCTTATTCCTCTTCCCCTATTTTCAAACAAGTGTTTTAAATATTCATCTCATAAACTCTTATTTTCAACATTCAGCATGGAATCATTGGCCTTTAAGCAATTCCTTGTCAACAGTATTGACCAAAGTTCTACATTAAAGAATAGTGTGGGAGTCCCACATGAAGCTGTTCAGTGTTATACTCACACTGACTCAACATTTTTGCTGTAATACAGCAAAATGACGATTACGGTTTATATCGCTCTAAAGTAGCTTTCTCAAGCAGACTCAGCCTCTAAATATCAATGCAGTTAATGTTCAACAACAGCTTCCATTGCCTTCAAGCAAGTTGCCTGACAACAGATGAAACTTAAGGCCAGTTATCTAACAATGGCCTGTTACTCTATGCTGCCATCCTCAAGCGAACCTTCTCATTCAGACATGACCTTTCAATTGAAGGTGGCTATGTTACACAGACAATTACATTTTCTCAGCAGTTATGTAAATTTTACCAAAAAATTGAGAAGGATAACTCAAAAGTGAGGGCCACAACATCAATCCAATATCATGTGACTCCCTGAGATGCCCTCAGGCCTGTCTCTTGATGGTCACGTGACTCCCTCAGGGAAGCCTCATGAATATCACAAGATTCCCTAATGCTTGGTACAATTTTCCCAGGCGACTTTCACCTCACTTTCCTCTGCTAGGCTAAAATAAGCCTCTTCAGGACATTGATAGAACAGCATCAATGTCAATATCTCAGTTTTCTTTCCTTCGTTGTTAAAGCAGCTTCTCTCAGAATCTATAGTCTGAGGTTTTATCTAGAGGAATTCTGAGGCAGCCTTTCTTTTCATCATCAAGTGGTATCCTCACAATGACTTAGCATTTTTCCTACATAAAGTAATATGGCAGCTATGGTTTCAACTGCTATCCTTTCACTGCCTCACAGCACACTCAGGCTCAATTTCAACACCACCAATGTGCGACTGTTGCCTCCACGAACATAAGGTAGTTTTCCTGACAAACAGACAAAACAAGAGGCAAAGTAAAGATCATAGACTGCCCACATATACTGATGACTTCAAATGAGAATTGTAATGTGGACATTACATTCAATTGGAGGACAGTAAGGAGACTGTCTCGTCCACCTTATGCTCCACCTAGACTAATGACTTCTCAAAGTCGATGTGAATTTTCTCAGTGATGTGCACTTGTCACTACAAAGGGAGCACTACATCATCCTCCCTTGTGAGGATATAGATTGATGACAGGGGCCCAAGGAACAAGGCTTACCTTTTCCTAACAAGAAGTAGAATGGAGTCTGAAACCCAAAGCACTAAGCCTGTCCTCTCTGAAAACTAGTAGATAGGAGAAATTTATCCAAAGGACAAGCCCATTATCATGTAAATTGAGCCTTATCTAGAAACCTAGGACCTTGTCTCCTGCCTCTATTTTCTATTAGGTACCAGGGTGCTGACCTTGGTTTTGCAGATCCAATCCATACCCGTATTTCCCAGAAGTAGATCTGCGAAATTAGCCCACAGCATTTCTTCCCACTTTCTCCGACATAGACTGAAATGGTGGTGTAAGCCCAAGTTCCAAATCAGTCTCATTAACATGTAGACTCTAAAGAACCAAATAAGTGAACCAAGCAGAAACATACTCACAGATACAGAAGTCCAAGTGAGCCTTGCCAGATGGGGATGGGGTAGGGTGCGTTGGAATGCTGTTTGAAATAGCAGAACTTAAGTCACAGGGTTCTAATGCCTGAGGGTGAGAATGTGGTCAGTTGTATTGTAATAACTAAGTACAATGCCAGGTGGCTACCAGACTGATCCACAGGATCACTTTGTAATGGAAATGTCCTACCAGTAGGCTCTGCTCCTCAAACTCTTCGACACTAATAACAAGAGCCAAATGTAACTGCAAAATTAAAAATAATCAAAATAAAATAGGAATTCTCATGTTTCCCCATGGAATTCACATACACAATTAGCTTTAGTTCTAATTACATCCTCATTCAACACTCCTTGTCAAATGTGAGGACATGTCTCTAAAAACATAGAATCCTAAAATCTTCACACTTGTCACTTTGCCTGGGCCCTTCTTTCTCCTTTTTTAGATTTTTCTTTCTGTTCACACCTACCTATACTTGTGGTGGACAGAAATTATAGACAGGCAAGCGTGGCAGGATTGAGCTAAAGAAACAAGTATATGGCCGAGATGGCCTCAAGGAAAATGGGCCGCCTGTGTTGCCTATGTCAGCTGTGGGGAGGCTGTTGCTTTTGTCACCAGAGAAGTACAGGTGGTGGAATGATGACCAGAGGCCTCACTCTCCCTATTGGTGGTACTTCTTCGGGTGCGAGTGGCACTCGCAAGTAGGGTTGGAAGCCTGGCACCCTGCCACTGCGGAGAGCCCCAGGGCCTAGAGCCCGTGCCATCAGAGTGGAGCATGCGGCCAAAGACACCTGCCAGTTCTCAGCTCCTGGCTCCTAAGCCACACCGCAGCCCCCTCCTACCATTGTCTAGCAGCCTGTGCCCTCAGGTGCCCACATTTCAGTGGGAGAGAGGTGTCAGAGAGCACTTGGAGGAGACACAAATGAGCCTGAAACCCAAGGACTTCAAGGGACCGAGTAATCCACCACCCTCCAGGTGGCAATCCCGAAGTCCAAGAGGACACCAGCACGGCCCTCACACCACAAGGGCTGTCACCCCAGAGACTGACACCGAGTTTTCTTTCCCCTCCTCGGGGGACTGGAGAGATTCCTCCTGTCCAGTACAATCCATTCACCAGCGGCCCTGGTGACCAACTTCGGTGCACACAGGAGAAAAAAAACAAAATCTTAACCCAGAATCCAAACCCAAAACACAGAATCGGAAATGTACACACAGCCTGTTGAGCATGAATCAGAACTTGGCTTCAGATCCTCGTGAAGGTAATGTCAGCTTTCCCCTACACGCTTGACAGTGATAGTGGCATCCCGCCCCACATGCCTTTCCTATTCTTTGCGGTGCACCTCTCCCGGTGGCGGCTCTTGGCAAAAGGCCGCTCTCAAACAAGCCCCAGCCCGATGCCGGATGGGGAATCACATCTCAGCAGGGAGGGTTCCCATGGTCCCAGAGGGCAGTGTTCTGTTTCAAAGGAATGATGTTTCTTTGGTGGTAAGCCCTGACATACAGAGACTTGTGTGCAAACACGCTCACACCTGACTTTTCTATATCGACATTCATGGCCCTAGGTACTTTGCCTAGTTCATCCCATCTACACAGGATGCTGCATAGGTTTCATTGTCTTCAGATGAGTACACGGAGTTGAGTTGCGTTTCACAGCCTCTGGTGGTAATAGTATACTGGAGGGATAGCTATGCTGTTGTTCTGTTTTTTTTTTTTTTTTTTTTCCCCCAGAGTTTTACTTTTATTTCTGAAAGCTCCGGGTCCTTACCATTATTGAAATGATTTTCCGATAGGATTTTCCTCCCCAATATTCCATTTAAACACAGCAGTGATCCCCCATGCAAATAGGTAGTTGTTTCGATTGTTTTATTTGCCAACATATCATTTTTACAAATGTGAAGGGGCAAGGCAAGTTTCTGTGTTGTCTTCCTTTCCTGCGAGAAGAAAGTTCTACCTTCGATGATGGGGAACTTCCCTTGTACTCCTTCCATTTCTTGAGTTGTCTTTCCCACGCTCGTGCGTTCAAGCAGTGTTGTTAGTATTATTTTTGCATTTTGAATTTCTCTACTTCTGGTCTTTTGCTGGCCATAGCAGTCAGGAAATGACGGGATGAGCTAGAAGCACTCTGTCTTCTTTTGAGAATCCATTGAAGGGATGTCGGATGCGTCTCATTTTCACCTTCGGCGATCTGTCTCATGGAATGGCTTAAGCATCATTTGCATTTGAATGAGAGCAGCCACCATCCTCCCAGCATTCCTTGCAGACAGGCCAGTGGTGTTATCTGGAGGTTATCTGGGGGCCCGGACAGCCGGTGGAAACTTCAGGTGGACCTGGGCAATACCCTTCCCATCACCTTAACTCCCCCCTGTGGAATGTGCATTTCTCCCCTTTGTTCCCATGCCAGAGAATGCTCCAAGACACAATATTATGGTGTGCCCTTGTGGATGGTAAGTGGAATGGAATGCAGTGAAGGGCCTCGTATCAAATTTGAAGAGTTCAAAGGGCAGGGGCGGAGGTTGATGGGTTTTTCTAAACACCGAAGATGAGTCTTAGAAGTAATTGTCCTTCATTAATTAGCCAGGCCGCTAGACGTCTGGAGAGGGCTGCCTCTCACTTTGGGAGCTGGCCATCGTGTGAGTGTGGGGTACAGTCTGGATCACATCTGGAAAGTTCCCAGGGGAGTCGGGACCCAGCAGCATGATGTTTGGCCAGGAACCACGCCCTGGCCAACCTTCACATAATTCACCTATGACTTTTAACATATCCTTTCCTGGCCTCAGGAGAAAGGGAAGTTTTTGAGGATATAATTGAAAGCATCCTCAGGGATGAAGATAGAAATAGGCAGAGTAAACAAGCAGTGTGTTGCTCTCCATGTGTGTAAAGTAACATGGCTTTCCACCATCTTGAACAAATATTGGTCATCAAACATAATAGGAGGCCAGAGAATTCTGCACATGCAAACTACGAGACCCTGAGAACCAGTTGTGATGAAAAGAAGATTACGACGGTTGTTAAATAGATACTTGGTGGCAAACGCTCTCGCCCTCATCATTCAATTTCCATGTGCTGCATGCCATCCCTTCCAGGCCATAAATATTTAATGAAGGGCTGCCCTAGAAAGCTATTTAAATAGTAGGGGCAGGGTATCTTCGTTCTATATAAAGCCTGTCTTTCCCGGTACTATTCAGATGGCCCCAGGCTTCTGAGGTATCCAGCAGACTCTCTAGACATGGCTACGACCGGCACATCGACCAGTAAGTTCCCATTAAATTTCAGCACCGTGGGTAAATCATCCAAATGTTATGACGTTTTCCAGACTGAAAGAAAGTATAAAATGCTGTCATGACTGGAGGAAAGTATAAAATGCCGTCATGACTACATCTTGCAGGGCTATGTTTCAGTGATAGTTTAAGGAAAGAAATTGAGCGAGTCTTGGACATTGTCTCCTTGAAAGCAAAAAGAAAAAGAAAAAACCTAGAGGGTTAGTCACGTTTCCCATCATCTTCTCTTCTACCAAACATATTATCGTTAAAACACTACTGGTAGAAAATAGTTCGCAGATTATTAATGTTGTATACTTAATTCATAAAATTTTATACATACTTCAGTCTAATTAAAAATTTCTTCCTTGAAATGTGCAAACGTTTCTTTCCAATTTCAATCATATCTCCTTTACTGTAACTTTTGGCTCGACTATTGGTTTGCTTGCCAGTTTGCAGATTCTTCGTGTGTGACGATCATCCGTTCTAAAAGGTGGAACTAACTGTTTCTTTTCTCAGGGCAATTTTTGGTGTGTTTATTGGTTAACCATGGAAAGCAGTGCTTAGAACTCACATTTTTCACAGGCATGAGATGAAGGACAGGGCTAGTACCACCCCCACCTGACAGTGTTGATATGGAAACTGGCCTCACCCATCTTCATTCTCTTTGGCAAGCCCATTCTCTTGAGGATCTCACAGAAAGAGAATTGTTCTGAAGCCCCATCAGAAGAAAGCTCTGCACACATTGTTTCAACAGAACCCCTACCCCGGTAATGACCAGAACACAACTGGCCCAAGAAATTGGCTTACCAGAATCCAGAATCCAGGTAGGCTGGAGTTTCTCATTTATGTTTTCTCATGGTCAATTTGTAGACAGAATCTGGGCCGAGTAGTTGGAAGTCATTCCCTAGGTTCAGCTAGTATGCTTAGAAGACGTATTTGCTTTCTTCTGTCATGATGTGTGGAGAATGAAAGAACACAAAATCATTATGGGACTATCATGTAGAAGGAGAACATTCTCAGCTCAGGAGTGGCTCATCCCCCATGTGATAGTTTCCAATAGGCCACAGGCTGCAGGGAATTCAATCTCAGGGGAGAAGACGTATTTCTGCCCCCTAATGCATCCCTCCTAGTCGTTTTAGACAGACTTTCCTCTAATCCTGGTAATGAACATGCATTCCTTAGAAGCAGGTAGATTTAGGTGGCCCAAGGGAATCGGTGCTTTGGTGAATGGCCCATGAGACCAGAATGGATTGGGGTGGCTGTGCCGTGGCTCTTGCCCTCTATGCCTGGCCTCCCAGTCGACTTTTGTTCTGAAGCCCGACCCTCTGCTAAGTTTCCAAGTAAGTCAGTAATGAAATGGAGGTCATAGTTCGGGAGGTATCAAATTGACCACAGCAAATGCTCAAGATTGATGTAAAAGTAGACTGCCCTTCCATCCCCGGTAATAGGGAAGGAAGCACAGCTGTCCGTTGCTTAGGAGACAGACTCACCTTTAAAAGGTTGGTATTGCTTACAGTCAATTCTCTGCAGCAAGGAGGGGCTCTGGAATGAATTCAGTAAGAGGTTCCTGGACATGAGGACTTCCCTGGCAGCACAAGTGGACCATTTGAGTCCTCCTGCTTCAGTGCCGTTTCAACAGGGACTCCGCCCGATGCACTGTGTGCCAGAAAACAGCATCACCTCTGTGGACCCCTTAGAGAAGAGGAAGCGATAACCACACAATACCGAGCCTTGACCCTCTTCGAGGGGAGGCATGAGGAGGAAGAGAGAGCACAGGAGAGGACGGGGATAGAGAGGCAGAAACCGAGCTAGAGTCACAGGGACAGAGTCTGAGGGAAAGACAGATGAACACACTGGCACGGACACTTTCAGAGTCAGAGGCACAAACACAGGGAGCAAAATCACAAGGGCTGGAAGACTGAGGGGGCTGGAAGAAGAGGGCATGCCAATGAACTCCCTCTGCCGTGGAGAGCCAGCAATACAGTTTCCACAACATTGTCAGGGCTATTGCATGTGGGTCCCAAGGAGATCACCAAGGAAGAAATGATGACTTGATTATTCATTGGAGGTAAATGCTTTGTCCTTTGCAAACCAGGGCATCTTTGGAGGATGACTATTCCCACTAGGGGCAGACAGCCAGTTTGGGGATTTCTTTTGTTGGATTTCCTACGGGTGTGTGTGCACGTTGGTTGGATTCTTTTGTTTTACTCACTTTAGTCAATATTCAGGACCACTGGGGGAAATATGGCATGATGATTGAGCTTTCATTTTCCACCTAGATTTGGTTTCAGAACCAGAGAACAAGATATCTGAGGCAGAGCCAATTGAGGTCCACAGAATCCCTAAAGGAAAGGCAGTGTCACCCAGAGGAGCAGCCTCCAGCTATGGCTCCAGATGAGGACAAGGATTTCAAAATGCCTTCGCCGAGAGGGTCTTTTTGAGATGAAAACATCTCTGCTGTTTGTTGTCAAAAGTTCTGCCTCTTTTGCTTAGGACAGGGACCCATGCTCTTCTCAGATGACCCAGCTCGTTCTCCTGAGAGGGACACCTTGCCTGGCAAAAGGGCTTTGATCCTTCTGGGCCTGAATGTGCCAGAATGTGCAGAGGCATATTTTTTTCCCTGACTCGAGGGTTTTATCCAAGAGCTAGTTAAAATTAGTCATTGAGTCATTTCAGAGAGCAAGTACTCACACGCACGCAGACACACACGCACTCCAATATCTGTTTTTGCATTGACTGTGCCATTGTCCTCTCATCCCTCCTTTTTATTTTTGTTTTTTCTTGTAGTATGCATCGCCAAAGAAGCCAGGAGAAAGCGGACACCCATATCGCCATCCCAACACTATGTGCTCATTCAAACTTTTGAAAAAAACAGATTCTCTTGACAAACAGTCATTCCAGAATGCAGAATTCAAGTACATTGTCAGTGTGGACACACGAAAGGCCTCATGTGATCAGGTCATTGAGACCTGAGAGGATGCTGTATGGATGTGGGCTCTTTGAGGTTATCCTCCTGATCCAGGTGACGGTGTGGGTGGCCTGGTAAGGCCTTTACAGGGGAGAGTGTGCCTGAATGAAACATTTCCACATCAGATTGGGGGCGGCACGCAGGCCTGTAGAAACAGTGTCAGGAGAAAAGCTGGGAAATGGGAAAGTTCGAGGAGAGTCTGTCAGTCAAGGAGGGCTTCTGGAGTTCAGCAGTGCTGTCTTTGTAGCCCAGGCGTCTCTTTCTTATGAGTGAGGACAGTGTCCTGGTTGTAGTCCCAAGCTTGTCTTCACCCAGGACCCCAGTGACCTAGTCTCAGCACAGAACCTGTTCATGAGCCACTGCTCGCCCCACCCCACCCCAGAGGACCTCATCGGCTCAGGTTGTTGGCCTGATCCTGGGTTGGAGGTGGACACACCACCAGCCCTAATTGAGAACGGTTGTTCCCGGTAGCTCTGGGAATTTTGACCCGGGATGCATGCATTTCCATGCAAATCGATATGTACACCGAGGCACAGACTTCCAAGACTCTCTTTTGGATCTGAGAATGGAAACACTGCTTCCACTGGAGGCCCGGGTCTTGTGTTTTCTGTTCTTCTTAGAGGAAGAATAGTTGCATCCTGATCAGGAGAGTTCAGGTAGCAGGCCAATATCATATCCAGATGTTTTTCAACTGGACTCGCTGACTGCCTGTTTCTCAACCATCCTTGGAGAGCAGGCTTTTAGGCATACCGAGTGCACACGTGGATGGAAGGAATGTGTCTCCTGACATCTCCGAGTGAGAAAGGACACCTTAGTCACAGAAGTTGATTGTTCTTCGGTCAGCCTGACGGCCACCAGCTGACAGAAAAGAATCTGGCTAGCATGCAGACGCACCTGAGGATCTGGGGGATTCAGGATAGAGGCATAGAAGCCATCTCCAACCATGTTCCATAAAACGAATGAGGCAGATGGCATTAAGGCATCGACTGCCAAGAAAGGAGTGGGCAAGAAATGGAGAAGGCAGCATGTAGAGCATGGAGGGCCATCATTGTAGCCAATCGGTGTGGGATCCACTCCTCGCCAGGGGTCCACGATTTCCCTCAAGTTGTTTCTTTTTCAAGAGTGGCAAATTAAGGTTACAAATTGAATTCCCCAGGACTGAGACTCAGCCAGCATTTCCCTCGGCCTGACAGATCAGGGACATTAGAGCTGGACTCTCACTTCTCTTAAGTTTTATGTCTCCCTCTTCTTGTCCTGGGTCTGGTTTCAGAACCGAAAAGCTCGGCATCCTGGGCAGAGCACGCATGGGCCCCTGAATGCCCTGGCAGTAGGCGTTGACCACGAGCCTTCGCAGCCTCCTCCGCCGGTCCCAAGCTGCTCCCCGGCTGCACTCAACAGCTCTCCTCATTGTCCTCCCATTGATCCTGTAGACGGCATCTGGACATTTGCTGTGGTGGCAGCTCCGCCTCTCGCCTCCGCTGTCCTTGTTCCCGGGGTTCCCTCAGGTGGCTGTGCAGTCTGGTCACTGAGGGACATGGTGGCCCAGGACATGCAAGCTGTGTGGGGAAGAGAGAGAGCACTCTCATCCTTCTTGGATATCTGTGAATCACTTGTTAGCAGGACTGACTCTAGGAGAATGTCTCTCATTTACTCACAGTCCTCTGTGGCCCCCACACCAAAACCAGAGGCAGAGACACAGGTTGAGGTGACCTCTCTTTGAGGGTATTATGCTAAGAAAATAGTTCAGACAGAGAAAGACAGTTACCACATGATCTCACTAAGAAGTATACTCTAAATAACCAAATAAATGAACCAAAGAGAAACATACTCACAGATACAGAAATCCAACTGAGCCTTGCCAGATGGGAGTTGGTTGAGGATCTTTAATGAATCTGTAGATAGAGGACATGGCATACAGTCAGAACACCTTCTTGGTAGGAAAAAAGTTGATGGAAGTCCATGGCACCTGACACAGTCCTCTGCTGGAACTCAGGTAAGTGGTGTGAACGTTTGAATACACAACGCCATGATGGTCTCATTTACAGGGTATGCCTGAAGAAAAAAACATTTCAAAAACTGAAGCCTAATTCATTGTAAGAGTTAAAGTGAAAACCTACAGCCACAGCAACAAGACAAGTCACCTGGTAGACACCTGATTCCTGCGGAGTCTTCCTTGATGCCCCCATGAATCCCTCCAGGTATTCATTTGACCTCCTGTAGTTCCCTGATGATGACTATGAGATTTTCAGGTGATTTCCACCTTCTTCCTCTTCTCATATCTTCAAACAAGTGTTTTTGAAACACATCTCAGAAATTCTTATTTTTAATATTTCAGCACTGAGTGTTTGGCCTTAAGCAATATCTTGTCGGCACTAATAGCCAAAGGTACATTTTCAAAAATAGTGTGTATCTCCCACCAGAACCATTAAAGATCATACTCAGAATGACTCAGCATTTTTACTATAGTACAGCAAAATTACGCTTACAGTTTACACCGCCCTAAAGTAGCTACGTCAACTTCAATCAGCCTCCAGATATCAATGCAGTTAATGTTCAACAGCAGCTTCTGTTGCCTTAAAGCAAGTTGCCTGACCACAGATGAAACCTAAGGCCAAATATCTAGCAACAATTGTCTGTTAACCTATGCCGCCATCCTCAAGTGGACATTCTCATGCAGACATGACCTTTCGATTGAAGGGCCGTTAGGTGGCTATATTACACAGATGTTATAATTTTCTCAGTGGTTACCTCAAGTTTACCAAGGAATGGAGAAGGGTAACTGAAAGGTGAGGGGCACACTATCAACCGACTATCATGTGTCTCCCTGTGATGCCCTCAGGCCTGTCTCTTGATGGTCACGTGAATCTCGAAGAAAAGCCTTGTGAGTATCTTGAGAATCCCTAGTTCTTCATCTGAGATTTTCACACGTTTTCCATCTCATTTTCCTCTGCTAGGCCAAAATAAGTCTCTTCGGAACACGTCAATATAATAGCCTCGATGTAACTATCTCAGTTTTATTTTCTTGGTGGTGAAGCCAGTCCCTCCCAGAATGTGTAGTCTGAGGTTTGATATAGAGAAATTCTTAAGCAGCCATTCTTTTTGTAATGAAGAACTAGCCTCCCAATGACTCAACATTTTTCCTACAATAAAGCAATATGACAGCTATGGTTTCAACCGCTATCCATTGGCTTCCTCACAGCATATTTATACTCAATTATGAATTCAGCCAATGTGTGTCTTCTGCCTCCACTGACATTGGCAGTTTTCATGACAAACAGACAAAACTAAAGAGAATTAAAGATTATCGACTGCCCACATATACCGTTGACTTCAATATAGACTTATAATGTGGACAGGAATTTTGATTAGAGGACAGGTAGGAGGCTGTGTTGGCCACCTTCTGCTCCAGGTAGACTAATGACTTCTTAGTGTTGATGTGAATTTTCTCAGTGATATGATTTTGATACTACAAAGGGAGCACTACATCATCCTCCCTTGTAAACTATGGATTGGTGATATGGACCCAAAGAACAAGGCCTGTCTTTTCCTAACAAATGGTAGAGGGAGACTGGAACCAAAGCACTCCGCTCATTCTCCCTTAAAACTAGTAGATTCTAGAACTTAAGCCAAAGAGCAAACCTGTCCTCATGTAATTTGAGATTTCTTATCTAGAAACCTTGGACTTTGTCTCCTGCCTCTTTTTTTTTCTATTAGAAAACAGGGTGCTGACCTAGGTTTTGTAGTTCCAATCCCTATCCCTATTTCCAGAACGTAGATTTGAGAAATTAGCCTACAGCATCTCTTCCGTCTATCTCCAGCTTAGACTGAAAAGGTGACCTAAGACCAAATTCCAAGCCTGTTTTCTGTGAACAAATGATGCCCGGAGCCCAGGCTTAAAGCACAAGGCTTCTTTTTTGAAAAAAATAAAATAAAATAAAACAGATACTGTGGAAATCTGAACCAAGCCTGGAGCACCTAAAAGGAAGCATTTTAACACAGGGCCACACAGTCAAGATCATCCAATTGGTGACAATATCCAGTCTGAACATAGGCCAACAAACATCCAGCCTGGCTTCTGCTACCTGAAACTATAGTAGACATCTTGGCCTACAAAATTAAACTGTCCTCTCATAGAAAAAGAAAACTGAAGGACTTGCTGCATGGTTCCATGGGTGTCCTTACTTTAAATTATTTAAGACAGAAATTGGGCTGAAGACACCAACCCGTGTCATCATAACAGTACATTCAGTACAATCTTGTTCCATGTCACCTATTTTCCTTTTACACAATTATTGAAAGGTGACCATACCTTACAGCACCAAGCCTTTCCTATGGTAATAGAACATAGTTTAGGTACTAAGAAACTTGGATCAAAGCCTGAATTGTTTTAAGTTACTCGATTGCATGGGCAAGCATTGATTTTATTTCCAGGAAGCAGAGTGGGGACCTTGGCAAACAGAATTCAGCCAAACTTCACATAAAAAATCTTTATATAGAGGACATGGCACACGGTCACAAGACATTCTGGTAGGAAACAATGTCCATGGAAGTCCATGGCCCAGGATCCATTCCTCCGCTGGAACTCAGGTAAGTTGTGTGGATATTTGAATACACAACACCACGCTATTCTCATTTACAGGGTACACTCGTGGGAAAATTTTTAAAAAATGAAGGCTGATTCATTGTAAGAAATAAGGTGAAAACCTACAGCTACAACAATATGACTAGTCACCTGGTAGACACCAGATTCCTGCATGGTCTTCCTTGATCCCATCGTGAATCCTTCCAGGTTGGCATTTGACTGTCTTGTAATTCCTTGATGATTGCTATGTGATTTTCAGGTGATTTCCACCTTCTTCTTCTTCCCATAGCCTCAAACAAGTGTTTGCAAAACATGTATCATAAACTCTTATTTTCAATATTTCAGCATTGAATCATTGGCTTAAGCAATTTCTTCCTGACAATAGTAGCCTAAGGGTCACCTCAAGAATAGTGTGGATCACCCATTAGAACTGTTAAAGGTCATACTCACAATAACTCAGCATTTTTGTAATACTACCGCAAAACGCACTTACAGTTTACACCGCTCTAAAGTAGCTTCGTCAAGCAGGTTCAGCCTCCAAATATCAACACAGTTAATGTTCGACAGCAGCTTCCATTGCCTTTGTGCATGTTGCTTGACCACAGATGAAACTTAAGGCCAGGTATCTAACAACAATTGTCTGTTAACCTATGCTGCCGTCCTCAAGTAAACCATCCCATTCAGACATGACCTTTCGATTGATGGGTGGTTAGGTTGCTGTGTTACGCAGATGCTATCATTTTCTCAGTGGTTATTTCAATTTTACCAAGGAATGGAGAAGGCAACTCAATTTTTAACTTCACACCATCGACCCACTATCACGTGACTCCCTGTGATACCCTCATGCCTGTCTCTTGATGATCACGTGAATCCCACAGGGAAGTCTCGTGAGTATCACCAGATCCCAAATTGTTGTTATGAGATTACCAGGCAATTTCTACCTCACTTTCCTCCGCTAGGCTAAAATACTCCTCTTCAGAACATGTTGATGGAACAGCCTCAATGTCAATATTTCAGTACCCTTTCCTTGGAGGTGAAGCCTGTCCGTCTCAGAATTTGTAATCTGAGATTTTGTATAGAGAAATTCTGAGGCATCTGTCATCAAGTGGTATCCTCACAATGATTCAGCACTTTTCCTACAATATAGAAAAGTAGTGGCTATAGTTTCCCCCACTATCCATTCGCTGCCTCACAGCACAATCTGGCTCAATTATCAGCTGCCCCCATGAACATAAGGCAGTTTTCCTGATAAACAGACAAAACTACAGGCAAATTAAAGATCATTGACTGCCCGCATATACCAGTGACTTCAAATGCTATTTATACTGTGTACATGACATTTGACTAGAGGACAGTTAGGAGGCTATCTCGACCTCCTTCTGCTCCACTTAGACTAATGGCTTCTCAGGGTTGATGTGAATTTTCTCAGAAATATGTACTTTTCACTATAAAGGGAGCACTACGTCATCCTCCCTTGTGAGGATATGGATAGGTGACACGGGCAAAAGCACAAGGCCTGTTTTTTCCCAACAAAAAGTAATAGGGAGACCTGAAACCAAGACCCTAAGCCTATCCTCTCTGGAAACTAATAGATAAGATAACTTAATCAAAAGGGCAAGCCTGTCCTCCTGTAATTTGAATTCTATCTAGAAGCCTTGGACCTTGTATCCTGTCTCAATTTCCTATAAGGAACCAGTGTGCTGACCTTGGTTTTGCAGTTTTAATACCTACCCAAATTTCCAGGAAGTGGATCTGAGAAATTAGCCCACAGTATTTCTTCTAACTTTCTCTGACACAGACTGAAATGGTGGTGTAAGCCCACGTTCCAAGCCTGTTTTCTTTGAACAAATGTTGCCTGGAGCCCTGGCTCAAAACAAAAGCCTACTATAGGGAAGAAAAATTAAAACAGAAACTGTGGAAATCTGAACCAAGCCTGGACCACCTAAAAGGAAGCAGTTAAAATCAGGGCCACGACATTAAGATCATCCAATTGGTAACAATATCCTGTATGAAGACCTAAGCCCACAAACATCCAGCCAGGCTCCTGCTACCTGAAACTTCTGTGGAAAGCTTGGACTAGAGATTCCAGCAGTCATCACCTAGAAGGAGGAGGAATGGAGGACTCAGAGCACAGTTCCAAGACTGGCCTCCCTTTAAAGTATTTACAATAGAAATTGGGCCAAAGACACCAACCTTGTCATCAAAAAAAGTACATTTCGCACAAAATAGTTCCAGGTCATCAATTTTCCTTTTATACAATTATTGAAAGGTGAACATACCTTAAAGCAGCAACCTTTTCCCCTGGTAAGGGAATATAGCTTGGGCACTAAGAAATCTCATCAAAGCCTGAATTGTTTTGTAAGTTACTCGATTAGAGAGCATGGAAGCATGGCCAAGATTTGCTTTTATTTCCAGGAAGTAGAGTGGAGATATTGGCACACAGAATTTAGCCTAAGTTTACCTAACGATATTTAGATACAGATTGTGGCACATGGTCACAATAGCTATTTGGTAGGGAAAAAAATTCAACAGAAGTCCATGGCTTAGAGCCCAGTCTTTTGGCACAACTAGGGTTAGTAGTGTGAACTATTGAAAACGCAAAACCATGTCGGTCTCATTTATACAGGACACTCGATGGCAAAACATTTCACAAACTGAAGCCTGATTCAGTGTAAGAGGTAAGGTGAAAACCTACAGCCATGGCAACAAGAAGAGTCACCTGGTAGACACCAGATTCTTACCAGGTCTTTTTTGATCTCCACGTGAATCCCTCCATGTATTCATTTGACATCCACATAATTCATTGATGATTACTATGTGATTATCAGGTGACTTTAACCTTATTTTTCTTCCCCTATCCTCATCAAGTGTTTTCAAAACATGTCTCCTAAACTCTTATTTTCAATATTTCAGCATGGAGTCATTGGCCTTTATGGAATTTCTTCTCGACAGTAGTAGTCTAAGGTTCACATTCAAGAATAGTGTGAAACTTTCACCAGAACTGTTAAGTGTTATGCTAATAATAACTCAACATTTCAGCTACAATACAGTATAATGGCACTTAGAGTTTCCACAGCTCTAAGGTAGCTTTGTCATTCAAACTCAGACTCTAAATTTCAATGCGGTTAATGTGTGATCGCTCTCCCATTGTATAAAAGCAGGTAGCTTCACCAGAGACGAAACCTTAGGGCAGTTACCTAATGAGGTGTGTGTTAGCCTATGCCGTTGGCCTCAAGCAAGTTTTCTCATGCAGACATGACTTTTCGATTGAAGAGCAGTTAGATGGCTATGTTACACAGGTAATCTTATTTTCTCAGTGCTTATGTGAATTTTACCAAGGAATGTACAAGAGTAATACAAAAGTAAGTGCCACACCATCATCCCAATTTCACTCGATTTTCATCTGTTTCCTTAAACCCAGTCTCTTCCTGGTCACAATGATCCCAAGGTAAAACCTCATGAGTATCGCAAGATTTCCTATTTCTGGGAATGAGATTTCCAGGCAACTCCACCTCATTACATCTGCTAGGCTTATAGAAGCCTTTTCAGAACACGTCAAAGAAACTACCTCATTGTCATTATATCAGCTTTTTGCCCATATTGGTTAAGCCAGACTTCACAGATTTTTAGTCTGTGGTTTGATACAGAGACATTCTTAAGCAGCCGTTCTTTTTGCAATGAAGAGGTATCCTCACAATGACTCAGCATTTTTCTGACAATAAAGCAATATGACAGCTATGGTTTCAACCACTATCTATTGCTGCCTCACAGCACACTCAGGCACAATTATCAACGCTCCCATTGTGCGACTTCTCCCTCCACTGACATAGTAGAGTTCTTGAAAAACAGACAAAAGTAAAAGTGAATTAAATTCATTGACTGCACGCATACACTGTTGAACTCACATAAGATTTGTATGTGGACACGACGTTCGATTGAAAGAGAGTTAGGAGGCCGTCTGGGCCACCTTCTGCTCCACGTAGACTAATGACTTCCCAGTATTGACATGAATTTTGTCAGTGATATGCACTCATAACTACAAATGGGGCACTTCATCATTCTCCCTTGTGAGGATATAGATTGGTGACATAGGCCCAAGGCAAAAAGCTTGTTTTTTCCTCCCAAAATGTAGAAAAGAGACTGAAACCCAAGGTAGTAAGCCTGAACTCTCTGAAAGCTACTAGATAGGAGAATTTAATCTTAAAAAAAAGAAGCCTGTCCTCATGTAATTTGTGCCTTATCTAGAAACCTAGGACCTTGTCTCCTGCCTCTATTTCCCATTAAGAACCAGGGTGCTGACCCTGATTTTGTAGTTCCAGTCCTTACCCCTATTTCCAGGAAGCAAATCTGAGAAATTAGCCCATAGCATGTTTTCCAACTTTCTCTGACTTAGACTGAAATGGTGTCATATGCCCAAGTTCCAAGCCTGTTTTCTGTGAACAAATGTTCCCTGGAGCCTTGGCTCAAAGCAAAACCTTCTTTATGGAAGAAAAATACAAGGGAGACTTTGCAAATTTAAACTAAGCCGGGAACTCCTAAAAGGATATATATAGTTAAAGCTCAGGCCCACAACACCAAGGCCATTCATTGTCCAGTCTCAAGACCTACGCCCTTGTTACCTGAAACTCTTGTGAACACTTTGGCCTATAGAACAAAGCTGTCATCTCCTAGGAGGCAGAAGAATGGAGGATTCAGTGCATGCCTCCTAGAATGCATTTATGATAGAAATTGGCTGATGGCACCAACCCTGTGTCATCATAACAGTATATTTAACACAACCTGGTCCCATGTCACCAACTTTTTTTCAGGCAATAATAGAAAGATGACCATACCTTGCAGCACCAAGCCTTTCTTCTGGTAAGAGAAGGGTGTGTCAGCACTAAGAAACATGGCCTAAGCCAGAACTGTTCTTTAAAAACAGGATTGGGGAGCTTGGAAGAACAACGAAGTACTGCTCCTATTTCCGGGAAGTAGAGGGAGACCCTGGTTAACAGAATCTAGCCTAACATTACATAATGAATCTTTAGGTAGAGGACTTGGCAAACGGTCACATGACCTTCGTGGTTGGAAAAGAAATGTCATTGGAATTCCATGGACTAGGAGGCAGTCCTATGCTGGAACAGGAGTAAGTTGGGTCAACGTTTGAAAACACAACAGCACACCAATCTCTTATATAAGGTCAACTGTTTGCAATATGATTCATGCTCTAAAGCCTGGTTCATTCTATACACTAATGTGAAAATCTACGGCCACAGCAAAAAGACTGTTCATTTGGTAGATACCACATTAGTGTAGGGTATTCCTTGATCCCTGTGTGAATTCCACCTGGTGTTTATTGATCTAAGTGTGATTTCCTAGTGATTTCTAAGTGATTTTTCAGGTGATTTCCACCTTATTCCTCTTCCCCTACTTTCAAGCAAGTGTTTTCAAAACTTGCCTCTTAAACTTTATTTTCAATATTCGTCATTGAGTTATTGGACTTTAAGCAGTTCCTTGTGGACAGTAGTGGACAAAGGTCCTCATAAAAAAATTATGCAGGTGTCCTCCATGAAGCTGTTCAGAGTGATAAAATGACTCAGCATCTTTGCTAAAATACAGCAAAATTGGGTTTACAGTTTAGCCTGCTTTAAAGTAGCTTCGTCAAGCAGACTCAGTCTCCAAATATCAACGCAGTTAATGTTCCAACGGGTTGCCTGACCACAGATGAAACCTAAGGCCAGTTATCTAACAAAAATAGTCTGTTAACCTATGCTGCCTTCCTCAAGCGAACTTTCTCATGCAGGCATAACCTTTAGATTGAAGGCCGTTATGTGCTATGTTACACAAACACTATCATTTTCTCAGTGATTATCTCAATTTTACCAAGGAATGAAGAAGAGTAACTCAAAACTGAGCACCACACAATCAACCTGATATCACACCATTGACTTCAAATTAGGTTTGTAATGTGGACATGATATTAGATTGGAAGACACATAGGAGGCTGTCTGGGCCACCTTCTACTCCACCTAGACTAATGACTTCACAGTGTTGATGTGAATTTTCTCAGTGATATGCGCTTGTCACTACAAAGGAGGCACTACATCATCCTCCCTTGTGAGGATATGGATTGTGACACGGGACCAAGACCCAAGGCCTGTCTTTTCCTGATACGAAGTAGAAGGGAGATTGGGACCCAAAGCAATAACACTGTCCTCTCTGAAAATGAGTAGATAGGAGAGCTTAATTCAAAGGGCAATCCTGTCATCATGTAATTTATGTCCTATCTAGAAACCTAGGACCTTGTCTCTTGCCTCTATTACCTATTAGGAGCCAGGGTGTTGACCTTGGTTAGTTCCAATCCCTACACTTATTTCCAGGAAATAGATCTGAGAAATTAGCTCATAGGATTTTTCCAACTTTCTCCAACATAGAATGAAATGGTCGTGTAAGCTGAAGTTCCAAGCCTGTTTTTGTGAATAAATGTTGCCTGAAACCCTACCTCGAAGCAAATGCCTTCATTATGGAAGAAAAAATGAAAGAGACTGTGGTTATTTGAATTATCCTGGACCACCTAAATGGAAGCATTTTAACTCAGAGCCACAATATCAAGATTATCCAATTGGTAATAATATCCAAACTAAAGACCTAGTCCCACAAACATCCAGTCTGGCCCCAGCAACTGTAAACTATTATGGACACGTTGGCCTACAGAACAAGCTGTCACCTCCTAGAAGGAGGAAGAATGAAGAACTCAGTATTCAGTTCCAGGACTGTTCTCCCTTTAAAGTATATTCGATAGAAATTGGGCAGAAGAAATCAAACTGTGTCCTCATAACAGTACATTCACTGAAACTGGTTCCATGGCACCATTTTTTTTTTTTTTTACAATTATTAAAAGATGACCATGCCTTACATCACCAAGCCTTTCCTCTGATAATAGAACATAGTTTGTTCACTAAGATACTTGGATCAAAGCCTGAACTGTTTTGTAAGTTACTAGATTGTAGAGCCTGGAAGCACAGGCAAGCATTGATTTTATTTCCAGGAAGTAGAGTGGAGACGTTGACACACAGAATGCAGCCTAACTTCACTTAGCAAGTCTTTATATAGAGGATGTGGTACACAGTCACAAGACCTTCTTGGTAGGAAAAAATATTGATGGAAGTTGATGGCCCAGGACCCATTCCTTGCCGCAACTAGGGTAAGTTGTGTGGATATTTGAATACACAACACCACACAGATCTCATTTATGGGGTACACTCGAGTGCAAAACATTTCACAAACTGAAGCCTGATTAAATGTAAGAGTTATGCTAAAAACCTAGAGTCAAAGCAACAAGACTATCCAACCTAAGGGCAGTTGCCTTAGACATCTGACTGTTAGCCTATGCCGCCATCCTCAAGCAAGTCTTCGAATGTAGACTTGAGCTTTCAAATGAAGGGCGGTTAGGTGGCTATGTTACACAGGTAATCTTGTTTTCTCAGTGCTTATGTGAATTGACCAATGAATGTAGAAGGGTAGCGCAAAGTGAGCGTCAGACCATCACACTCATTTCACGTGATTTTCCTGTGTTTCCCTCAGGCCAATCTCTTCCTGATCACGTGAATCCCATGGGAAAGCCTCGTAATTATCGCGAGATTTCCTACTTCTCACTACAAGATGTCTAGGCAACTTCCAACTCATTAGCTATGCTAGGCTAACACAAAACTTATCAGAACACGTTGAAGAAACTGCCTCAATGTCCGTATTTCAGCTTGTTTTCCATATTGGTTAAGCCAGTGTCTCCTAGATTTTTAGTCTGTAGATTGATATAGAGAAATTCTTAAGCAGATGTTCCTTTTGCAATGAAGAGTTATCCTATCAATTCTCAGTATTTTTCTTACAATATAGCAGTGTGGTAGCTATGGTTTCAACTGCTATCTCTTGCTGCGTCATGGCACACTCAGGCACAGTTATCGACCCTGCGATTGTGCAACTTCTGCTTCCACTGACATAGGCAGTTTTCCTGAAAAACACACAAAAGTAGAGATGAATTAAATTCATTGACTACATGCATATACTATTGAACTCACATAATATTTGTATGTGGACCCGACATTCAATTGAGTTAGGAGGATGTCTCGGCCACCTTCAGCTCCACGTAGACTAATGACCTCTCAGTGTTGACATGAATTTTGTCAGTGATATGCACTTGTAACTACAAAGGGGGCACTTCATCATTCTCCTTTGTGAGGATATGGATTGGTGACACGGGCCCAAAAAAAAGGCCTGTTTTTAACTCACAAAATGTAGAAAGAGACTGAAACCCAAGGAATTAAGCCTGACCTCTCTGAAAACCAGTATATAGGAGAACTTACTCTTAAAAAAAAAAAAAAAAAAGCCTGTCCTCATGTAATTTATGTCCTATCTAGAAACCTAGGTTGCTGACCTTGGGTTGCAGTTCCAATCCCTACCCCTGTTTCCAGGAAACAGAACCCAGAATTTAGCCCACAATATGTCTTCAAAGTTTCTCTGACTTTGACTGAAACAGAGGATTAAGCCCAAGTTCCAAAGCTGTTTTGTTTGTACAAATATTACCTGGAGCCCTGGTTCAAAGCAAAAGCCTTCTTTATGATAGCTGTAATAAAACAGAGATTGTAGAAATCTGAACCAAAGTTTGACCACCTAAAAGGAAGCAGTTAAACTCAGGGTCAAAACATCACGCTCATCCAATTGGTAACAATATCAGGTCTAAAGACCTAGGCCCACAAACATCCCACCTTGCCGCTGCTATTTGAAACTATTGTGGACACCTTTGCCTACAGAATCAAGCTGTCACCTGTAGAAGGAGGAAGAATGGGGAACTCGGTCTACACTTCCAAGGCTATCCTCCCTTTAAAGTATTTACGATAGAAATTGGGCCAAAGACACCGACCTGTGTCATTATAAAAAGACATTCAGCACAAACTCTTTTGTAACTTACTTGACTGGACAGCCTGGAAGCAAGGCCAAGCATTGCTTTTGTTTCCAGGAAGACCTGTGGGGACCTTGGTCCACAGAATCTAGCCTAACTTTACATAACGGATCTTTAGATCAAGGATGGCACAGTCGAAAGACCTCTTCATAGGAGAAAATGTAGATAGAGTCCATGGCTGAGACTCAGTCCACTGCTGGAACTAGTGTAAGTTGTGTCGACGTTTGAATAGAAAACACAATGCCAATCTCATATATAAGAGAAACTCATCTGCAGTATGATTCACCCTGTTAAGACTGGTTTATTCTCTGAAGTAAAGTGAAAACCTATGGCCACAGCAAGAAGACTGTTCACTTGCTAGATACCAGAATAGTGTGGGGTGTTCCTTGATTCCCATGTGAATTCCACCACGTGTTTACTTGATCTAAGCGTGATTGCCTAGTGAATTCTAAGTGATTTTCTGGTGATTTCCACTTTATTCCTCCTCCCCTATTTTCAAACAAGTGTTTTCAAAATTTGTCTCATAAACACTTATTTTCGATTCTCAACATTGAGCCTTCAGCCTTTAAGCAATTTCCTGTCAACAGTAGTGACCAAAGGTCCACAGAAAAGAATAGGGCGGGAGTCCCACATGAAGCCGTATGGAGATAAACTCACAATGACGCAGCATTTTTGACATAGTACAGCCAATTAGTGCTTCCGGTTTATACCGCTCTCGAGTAGCTTCACCAAGCAGACTCAGCCGCTAAATATCAACGCAGTGAAAGGTCAACAGCTGTTATCATTGCATTCAAGCATGTTTCCTGACCATGGATGAAACCTAAGGACTCTTTTCTAACAACATTGTCTTTTAACCTACGCCACCGTCCTCAATTGAACCTTGTTAAGCAGACATGAACTTTCAATTGAAGGGCCATTATGTGGCTGTGGTATACAGACACTTTCATTTTCAAAGTGGTTATCTCAATTTTACCAAGAATCAATTAGGGTAACTCAAAAGTGAGCACCACACCATCAACTCAATATCACGTGAGTCCCTGTGATGCCTTCAGGCCTCCCTCTTGAGAGTCACGTGAATCCCGCAGGGAAGCCTCTTGAGTATCACGAGATTCCCTTATACTTGTTATGAGATATCCAGGCAACTTCCACCTCGCTTTCCTCGGCGAGGCTAAAATAAGCCACATCAGAACACATCGATGGAAAAGCCTCAATATAAATATCTCAGTTTTCTTTCTTTGGTGGTTAAGCCAGTACCTTTCAGAATTTGTAGTCTGAGGTTTGGTACAGAGAAATTCTGAGGCAGCCATTCTTGCTGCCATCAAGTGGTATTCTCACAATGACTCAGCATTTTTTTCTACAATACAGCAAAATGGCAGCTATTATTTCCACCACTATCTAGTCTCTGCCTCACAGCACACTCAGGCTCAATTACCAATGATGCCAATGTGCAACTGTTGCCTCCACAAACATAAGACTGTTTTCCTGAAAAACTGACAAAACTAGAGGCAAAATAAAGACCACTGACAGCCAACATATACCATTGACATCAAATTAGTTTTGTAATGTGGACAGGACATTTGATTGGAGGATAGTTAGGAGGATGTCTCACCCACTTTCTGCTATACGTAGACTAATGGCTTCTCAGTGTTGATGTGAATTTCCTCAGTGATATGAACTTTCACTAAAGAGGAGTAACTACATCATCCTCCCTTGTGAATATATGGATTGGTGACACAAACCCAAGGCAAAAGGCCTGTCTTCTCCTAACAAAAAGTAGAAGGGAGACTGAGTACCAAGGCACTAAGCCTGTCCTCTCTGAAAACTAGGAGAAAGGAGAATTTAATCTAAAGACCAAGCCTATCCTCATGTAATTTAAGTCTTATCTAGAAAACTAGGTTCTTATTTCCTGTCTCTATTTCCTAATAGAAAACAGGGTGCTGACCTTGGTTTTGGAGTTCCAATCCCTACCCCTGTTTTCAGGAAGTAGATCTGAGATATTAGCCAACACAATTTCTTCCGACATTCTCCGGTATAGACAGAAATGGTGACGTAAGACCAGATTCCAAGCCTCTTTTCTGTGAACAAATGTACCTGGAGCCCTTGCTGAAACCAAAAGCTTTCTTCATTGAAGAAAAAATAAAACGGAGACTGTGGAAATCTGAACCAAACCTGGACCTCCCAAAGGACATAGTTAAAGCCCAGGCCTACAACGTCAAGATCATCCAAGGTAAGAATGTCTTGTCCCAAGACCTAGGTCACACACATCCAGCCTAGCCCTTCTTACCTGAAACTCTTATGAACACTTTGGCCTATAGAGCAAAGCTGTCATCTCCTAGGAAGAGTAAGAATGGAGGACTCGGTGCACAGTTCCAAGACTGTCCTCCCTTTAAAGTATTTACGATAAATATTGGGCCGAAGACACCAACCTGTGTCATCATAAATGTGCATCCAGCATAAACTCTTTTGTTAGTTACTCAATTGGAGAGCCTGGAAGCAATGCCTAGCATTCCTTTTATTTCCACTGGCTGCCTCGCAGCATATTTAGGATCAATTATAATTGCAGTCAATGTACGTCTTCTTCCTCCTCTGACATAGGTAGTTTTCAGACCATCAGACAAAATAAAGACAATTAAAAATCACTGACTGGCCCCATTTGTCAATGATTTCAAATTAGATTTATAATGCGAACTGGAATTTTGATTGGAGAACATATAAATGGCTATCTTGGCCACTTTCTCCTCCAGGTAGACTAATAATTTCTCAACGTTGATATGAGTTTTCTCAGTGATATGCTTTTGACACTAAAATGGGAACACTACATCATCTCCCCTTGTGATCTATGGATTGGTGATACAGGAGCAAAGCACAAAGCCTATCTTTTCCTAACAAAAAGTGGAAGAGAAAGTGTAAACCATAGCACTCACCCTGACCTATCTGAAAACTAGTAGATTTGAGAACTTAATCCAAAGGGCAAAGCTGTCCTCGTATAACATAAGTTTTATCAAGAAACCATGGACGTTGTCTCCTGCCTCTTTTTCCTTTTAGAAAACAGGGTGCTGACCTTGGTTTTACAGTTCCAATCCCTATCCTTATTTCGAGGAAGTAGATCAGAGAAGTTAGTTCACAGCATCTCTTTCTACTAACTCTGACTTAGACTTAAACGGTGGCGTAAGACTAAATTCCAATCCTGTTTTCTGTGAACAAATGTTGCTGGAGCCCTGGATCGAAGCAAAAGCCTTATTTTTGGAAGAAAAAAATAAAACAGAGGCTGTGTAAATTGGAACCAAGCCTGGTCCACCTCAAAGGAAGCATTATAACACGGGGCCAAAAGGTCAAGATCATCTAATTGGTATTATTATCCAGTCTAAATACCAGGGCCAACAAACCTCCATCATGGCTTCTGTTACCTGACTGTAGTGGACACCTTGGCCTACAGAATCAAGCTGTCCTCTCCCAGGAAAAGGAAAATGAAGGACAAGGGGCAAGGTTCCAAGAGTGTCCTACTTTTAAAGCAGTTACGATAGAAACTGGGCCAACGAAAACAACCTGTGTCATCATAACAGTGCATTCAGCACAAACTGGTTCCATGTCACCAATTTTCCTTTTATACTATTATTGAAAATTGACCATACCTATAGCACCAAGACTTACTTCTGGTAATAGAACATAGTTTGGCCCTAAAAAACCTGGATCAAAGCCTGAACTGTTTTGTAACTTACTCGATTGAAGAGTCTGGAAGTATAGACAAGGATTGCTTTTAGTTCCGGAATGTAGACTGGAGACCTTGGCACACAGAATCTAGCCTATATTCACTTAATGGATCTTTAGATAGAGGACGTGGCACAAGGTCACAAGACCTTCTTGGTAGCAAAAAAGGCAATGGAACCCATGGCCCAAGACACAGTCCTCTGCTGATTCTCAGGTAAGTTGTATGGACATTGGAAGAGAAAATTCCACGCTGGTCTCATTTACAGGGTAAACTCGAGGGCAAATCATTTCAAAAACTGAAGCCTGATTCATTGTGAGAGGTAAGGAGAAAACCTACAGCCACAGCAATGAGACTAGTCACCTGGTAGACAACAGATTCCTGCAGGGTTTAACTTGATCCCCTCTTGAATCCCTCCATGTATTCACTTGAGCTTTCTGTAATTAGCTGATAATTACTATCTGATTTTCAGGTGATTCCACCTTACTCCTCTTACAGTATCCTCAAACAAGTGTTTTCAAGACACGTCTCATAAACTCTTATTTTCAATATTTTAGCATTGACTCATTGTCTTTTAAGCAATTTGTTATTGAAATATAAGCATAAGTTTCACCTTTAAGAATAGTGTGGATCTCCCGCCAGAACCTTTAAAGGTTATACTCACAATGACCCAGCATTTTTGCCATGGTACAGCAAAATGGTGCTTCCAGGTTAAACCACTCTAAAGTACCATCATCAAGCAGACTCAGAGTGTATATATCAACGCAGTTAATGTTCAACATCAACTTCCATTGCCTTCAAGTAGGTGGCCTGATGAACTGATGAAACCTAAGGCCAGTTATCTAACAATTGTCCGTTAAACTATTCCATCATCCTCAAGCAAACCTTCCCATGCACACGTGACCTTTCGATTGAGGACCATTAGCTGGCCTTGTTACAGAGACACTATCATTTTCTTAGTGGTTACCTCAATTTTACCAAGGAACAGAGTAAGATAACTCAAAATTGAGCGTCACACCATCAACCTGTGGTGCCCTCATGCCTGTCTCTTGAGAGTCACGTGAATACCACAGGAGAGCTGGGCGAGTATCGCGAGATTCCCTTATTCTTGGTATGAGATTTCCAGGCGACTGCCACCTCACTTTCCTCTGCTAGGCTAAAGTAAGCCTCTTCAGAAAACGTTGATGGAACAGCCTCAATGTCATTATCTCCATTGTTTTTTCTTCATGGTTAAGTCAGTCCCACTACGAATTGGTAGTCTGAGGTTTGATATAGAGAAATTCTTAAGCAGCCGTTCTTTTGATAATGAAGAGGTATCCTCACTATGACTCAGCAGTTTTCCTGCAATAAAGCAAATGGCAGCTATGGTTTCAACCACTATCTATTTGTTGCCTGACAGCATACTCAGGCTCAATTATGAACACAGCCAATGTGCGTCTTCTGCCTCCCCTAACATACGCAGTTTTCATGACAGACAAATGTCAAGAGAATTTAAGATCACTGAGTGCCTGCATGTTCAGTTGACTTCAAATTAGACTTAGAATGTGGACACGAATTTCGACTGGAGGAGAGAGAGAAGGCTGTCTTGGTCTTTTTCTGCTCTATGTAGTCTAATGACTTCTCAGTGTTGATGCGAATTATCTCAGGAATATGCTTTTTACACTAAAAAGGGAGCTCTACTTCATCCTCTCTTGTGAACTATGTATTGGTAATATAGCCCAAAGCACAATACCTGTCATTTCCTAACCAAAAGTAGATGGGAGACTGGGACTCAAAGCACTCAGCCTGTCACCTCTGAAAACATGTAGATTCTAAACAATACAAAGGGAAAACTTGTTCACATTTAATTTGAATCTTATCTAGACACCTTGGACCTTGTCTCCTGCCTCTTTTTCTTATTAGAAAACAGGGTGCTCATGTTGGTTTTGTAGTTCCAATCCCTATCCCTATTTCCAGGAAGTAGATCTGAGATATTAGCCTACAGCATCTCTTCTGACTTTCTCCGACTTAGACTGAAATGGTGGCATAAGCCCAATTTCCAAGCCTATATTCTGTGAACAAAAGTTGCTTGGAGACCTGACTCAAAGCAAAAGCCTTCTTTTTTGGAAGAAATCAAACAGAGACCTTGGAAATCTAAACCAAGCCTTAACCACCTAAAAGGAAGCAGTTAAACTCAGAGACAAATGTCAAGATCATCCTATCGGTAACAGTATCCAGTCTGAGGACCTAGATCCAAAAACATTCAGCCTGGCTCCTTTTACCTGAAACTATTGTGGACACCATGAGCTATAGAATCAAACTGTCATCTCCTAGGAGGGAAAAGAAAGGAGGACTTGGTGCACATTTCTAATTCTGTCCTACCTTTTAAGTATTTACCATAGAAATTGGGCCAAAGACACTAATCTGTGTCATCATAACAATACATTCATCACAAATTGGTTCCATGTCATCAATTTTCCTATTTTACAATTATTGAAATATGACCTTACCTTTCATCACCAAGCCTTTCCCCTGGTAATAGAACATAGTTTAAGCAATAATAAAACTGGATCAAAGCCTGAAGTGTTTCGTAATTTACTCAATTGGCGAGCCTGGAAGCACAGCCAAGCACTGCTTTTATATGCAGGAAGTAGAATGGAGATCTTGGCATGCAGAATCTAGCCTAACTTGACTTAAAAGATCTTTAGATAGATGACATGGCAGACAGTCACAAGACCAATTTGGAAGGAAAAAATGTCGATGGAAGTCCATGGCTCAGGACCCATTCATTTGCCGGAAATAGGGTAAGTTATGTGGACGTTTGAATACACAACACCATGCTGGTTTCTTTTCAGGGTACACTTGAGTGCAAACATTTCACAAAGAGTACCTTGATACATTATAAGAGGTAAGGTGAAAACCTACAACTGCAGCAACAATGCTAGTCACCTGGTAGACATCAGATCCTTCAAAGTCTTACTTGATCCCCACATGAATCCCTGCATGTAATTCATAGTGATAACTACCTGATTTTCAGGTGACTTCT
>NW_006440609.1:2256-6228 GCF_000325575.1 Pteropus alecto | reverse complement strand
GATATCAAAAGAAGTGTTTTTAAAACACGTCTTGTAAACTCTTATTTTCACTCTTTCAGCATGAGGTCATTGGCATTTAAGCAATTTCTTCTCGACGGTAGTAGCCTAAAATTCACCTTCAAGAATAGCATGGATCTCCCACCAGAATCATTAAGGGTTATGCTCACAATGACAGCATTTCTGCAACAATACAGAATAATGCTGCTTAGAGTCTCCACCACTTTAAGGTAGCTTCGTCAATCAGACTGAGCCTTTAAATTTTAACACGGTTAAGGTGTGACTGCTGCTCCCATTGTACACAAACAAGTTCCCTGACTGGAGATGAAACCTCAGAGCAATTACCTAATGACAAGTGTGCATTACCCTTTACCACTATCCTCAAGGAGATCTTCTCATCAGACTTGACCTTTCGATTGAAGAGATGTTAGGTGTCTATGCTAAATACGTAACCTAATTTTCTCAGTGCTTAGGTGAATTTTACCAAGGAATGTAGAAAGGCAATACCAAAGAGAGTGCCACACCATCCCTGCAATTCCACGTGAGTTTTGAATGTTGCCCTCAGGCCAGTCCCTTCCTGTTCATGTGATCTAGTGGGAAACCCTCGTGAGTATCACGAGTTTTCCTAATTCTTGGTATGAAATTTGCATGCAACTTCTATCTCATTACCTCTGCTAGGCTAATACAACCCTTTTCAGAACATGTTGAAAACTGCCACAATATCACTGTCTCAATTTTTTTTCCATTTTGGTTAAGTCAGTTTCTCTCACAGATTTTTAGTCTGTGGTTTGATATAGAGAAATTCATAAGCGGCCCTTCTTTATGCATGAAGAGGAATCCTCACAATGACTCAGCATTTTTTTATAAAGCAATATGGCAGCTATGATTTCAACCGCTATCTATTCGCTGCCTCACAGCACACTGAGCCTCAATTATAAATACAACCAATGTGTACTCTGCCTCCACTGACATAGGCAATTTGCCTGACAAACAGACAAAAATAGAGGCTAACTAAATATCATTGACTACCCGCATATACCGATGACATCACATAAGATTTGTAATGTGGACATGACATCCGATTGGAGGTCAATAAGAAGTCTGTCTCAGCCACCTTCTGATCCATGACTACTAATGATTTCTCATTGTTGAAGTGAATTTTCTCAGTTCTATGTACTTGTAACTTCAAAGAAAACACTCCATCATCTTCCCTTGTGAGAATGTGGATTGGTACATGGGCCCAAGGCCTGTCTTTTCCTAACAAATAGTAGAAAGGAGACTGGATATCAAAGCACTAAGACTATCCTCTCTGAAAACTAGTAGATAGGATAACTTCAATCAGAGGGAAAATCTGTCCTCATGTAATTTGAGTCTTATTTCGAAACCTAGAACCTTATCTCTTGCATGCATTTCCTGTTGCGATTCAGTGTGCTGTCTTTGATTGAAGTTACAATCCCTACCTCTATTTCCAGAAAGCAGAATTGAGAATGTAGTCCAGAGTATTTCTTATGACTCTCTTTGATATAGATTAAAAGGTGACAAAAGCCCACAGTTCCAAGCCTCTTCTCTGTGAACAAATTTTGCCTGAAGTCCTTGTCTCTAAACAAAGCCTTCTTTAGTGAAGACAAGATAAAACGGAGACTGTGGAAGTCTGAACCAAGCCTAGACCTCCTAAAAGGACATAGTTAAAGCCCAGGCCCACAACGTCAAGAACATCCAATTGGTAGCAATGTCACATTTCAAGACCTAGGTCTGCAAACATTCAGCCTGGCCTTTGTTAGCTTAAACTCTTTTGGTCACCTTGGTCTATAGAACCAAGCTTTCATCTCATAGGAGGAGGAACATTGGAGGACTCGGTGCACACCTCCAAGGTGTACTCCCCTGAAACCATTGAAGATAAAAATTAAGCCAATGACTCCTGTCCTGTGTCATCATAACAGTACATCCAGCACAAACTGATCACATGTCACTAATTTTCTTTTTATAGAATTATTGAAAGTTGACATACCTTACAGCACCAAGCCTTTCCCCTGGTAATTGAACATAGTTTGAGCACTAAGAAACCTTGTCAAAGTCTGAACTGTTTTGTAAGTTACTCGACTGGAGAGCCTAGAAGCACAGCCAAACATTGCTTTTATTTCCAGGTAGTAGAGTGGAGACCTTGACCCAAAGGATTTAGTCTAACTTTGCCTAACAGATCTTTAGATAGAGAATGTGACACAAGGTCACAAGACTTTCTAGGTAGGAAAAAGGTCGATGAAAGACCATGGTCCAAGTCCCAGTCCTCTGCCATGATTGGGGTAAGGTGTGTGGATGTTTGAATACACAACACCACGCCAATCTCATATATAAGGTAAACCCATTTGCAATGCGAGTCATGCTCTGAAGCCTGATTAAATCTATGAACTAAAGAAAAGCCTACGGCCACTGTAACAAGACTGATCACTTGGTAGATGCCAGATTAGTGTGGGGTCTTCCTTGTTCCCCACGTGAATTCCACCAAGGGTTTACGTGATCTAAGCGTGATTCCCTAGAATTTCTAAATGATTTCAAGTGATTTTCACCTTTCTTTTCTTCCATTTTCAAACAATTGTTTTCAAAACTCACATCACAAACTCTTATTTTTAATATTCGGCATTGAGTCATTGGACTTTAAGCAATTCCCTGTCGATAGTAGTGGCCAAAGGTTGTCATAAAAGAATTTTGTGGGTGTCACACACGAATCAGTTCAGAGCGATACTCACATAACTCAGTATTATTGCTAAAATACAGCAAAATGGCGCTTACAGTTTAAACTGCTCTAAGTAGCTTCGTCAAACAGACTCAGCTTCCAAATATCAACGCAGTTAATGTTTGACAGCAACTTCCATTGCCTTCAAGCAGGTTGTCTGACCACAGAAGATACCTAAGGCCAGTTATTAAACAACAGTAGTCTGTTAACCTATGCCACGTTCAAGAGAACCTTCTCATTCTGACATGACCTTTTGATCGAAGAGCCGTTATGTGCAATGTTCCACAGACACTAACATTTTCTCAAAGGTTATCTAAATTTTACCAAGGAATGAAAAAGGATAACTCAAAAGTGAGTGCCACATCATCAGTCCAATATCACGTGACTCTCTGTGATGCCCTCCGGCCTGTCTTTTGACAGTTATGTGAATCCCCTTGTGAAGCCTCAGGAGTATCACAAGATTCCCTAATTCTTGTGACGAGATTTCCAGACGTCTTCCACCTCACTTTCCTCTGCTAGGCTAAAATAAGCTTCCTGAGAACACCTTGATGAACAGCCTCAATGTTAATATCTGTTTAGTTTTCCCGATGATTAAGCCAGTCCCTCTCAGAATTTGTAGTCTGAAGTTTGGTATAGAGAAATTCTGAGGCAGCCGTTCTTGATGCCATCAAGTGGTATCCTCACACTGACTCAGCATTTTTCCTACAATACAGAAAAATGGCGGATGTTGTTTTCACTTTTATCCAGTCGCTGCCTCACAGCACATTCAGGCTCAATTATCGATGCCGCCATTTTGCGACTGTTGCCTCCAAGTACATCAGGCAGACCATGCAACACTCATTTTCAGGATACACTTGAGAACAAAACGTTTCACAAACTGAAGCCTGATTCATTGTAAGAGGTAAGATGAAAACCTACAGCCACAGCAACAAGACTAGTCACCTCGTAGACACCAGATTCTGGCAAGTTCTTCCTTGATGCCCACGTGAATTTCTCTAGGTATTCACTTGACTAACATGTAATTGCCTGGTGATTACAATGTGATTTTCTGGGGTTTTTCACTTTATTCCTCTTCCCCTATGCTCAAACAAGTGTTTTCAAAATATGTCTCCTAAAATCTTATTTTCATTATTTCAGCATTAAGTCATTGGCCTTTAAGCAATTTCTTCTCGTCTCTAGTAGCCTAGGTTCACATTCAAGTTTAGCATCGATCTCCCACCAGAAACCTTAAGGGATGCTCACAA
>NW_006440609.1:0-2243 GCF_000325575.1 Pteropus alecto | reverse complement strand
TATACAATACAGCATAAGGGTTCTTAGTATTTCCACCACTCCATGGTAGCTTCATCATTCAACATCAGCCTATACATTTCAACACGTTTAATGTGTGACCACTACCGCAATTATATACAGGCAGGGTGCCTGAACAGAGACAAAACCTGAGGGCAGTTGCTTAACGATAAGTGTGTTTTAGCCTATACTGCCGACATCAAGCAATTCTTCTCATGCAGACATGACCTTTTAATTGAAGGGCTGTTAGGTGGCTACGATACACAGATAATCTTATTTTCTCAGTGCTGATGTGAATTTTACCAAGGATGGTAGAAGGTTAACACCAAATTGAGCGCCACACCATCATATCAATTTCACGTGATTTTTGTGTGTTGCCCTCAGGACAGTCTTTTCCTCGTCACGTGAATTCTGTGGAAAAGCCTCGTGAGTATCGCGAGATTACCTAATGCTTGGTATGAGATTTCCAGGCGACTTCTACTTCATTACCTCTGCTAGGCTAATACAAGACTTTTCAGAAACACATTGAACAAACAGCCTAAATGTCAGTATTTCAGCATTTTGTCCATATTGGTTAAGACATTCTCTCACAGAATTTTAGTTTGTGCTTTGATATAGAGAAATTCTTAAGCTGCCACTTTTTTCGTAATGAAGAAGTACCCTCACAATGACTCAGCATTTTTCCTCTAATAAAGCAACATGGCAGCTATGGTTTCAACCTCTATACATTCGCTTCCTCACAGCACAATCAGGCTCAATTATGAATGTAGTCAATATGAGACTTCGGCCTCCAATGACATAGGCAGTTTTCCTTAGAAAAAGACAAAAGTAGAGGCGAATAAAAAATCATTGACTGCCCACATATACCGTTGACCTCACATAAGATTTGGAATGTGACTATGACAATCGATTGGAAGTCTCTGCAAAGTCTGTCTCAGCCACCTTCTGATACATGCAGACTAATGATTTCTCAGTGTTGATGTGAATTTTCTATTATACCTACTCATCACTTCAAAAAAAGCACTACATCATCCTCCCTTGTGAGGCTATGGATCGCTGACATGAACGCAAGGCAAAAGGCCTGCCTTTTCCTAACAAAAAGTAGAAGGGAGTTTGGGAACCAAGGCACTAAGCCTGTCCTCCCTGAAATGTAGTAGATAAGAGAACTTAAACCACAGGGTAAATCTGTCCTCCTGTAATTTGGGTCTTATCTCGAAACCTAGGACCTTGTCTCCTGCCTGCATTTCCTACTGGGATCCAGTGTGCTGTCTTAGGTTACAGTTACAATCCCTACCTCTAATTCCAGAAAGTAGATTTGAGAAATTAGCCCAGAGCATTTCTTATGACTTTCTCTGGCATAGACTGAAAGTGTAGCATAAACCCACAGTTCCAAGCCTGCTCTCGGTGAACAAATGTTTCCTTAAGACCTTGTCTCAAAGCAAAAGCCTTCTTTAAGGAAGAGAAAATTTAACAGAGACTAGGGATACCTGGACCAATACTGGACCTCCTTAAAGGACATAATTAAAGCCCGGGACCCAACATCAAGACCATCCGATTGGTAACAATATCCAGTCTTATGACCTATGCCCACAAACGTCTAACCTGGTACTGGTGAACTGAAACTCTTGAGGACACCTTGTCCTATAGAACCAAGCTGTCATCTCCTAAGAGGAGGAAGAATGGAGGACTCAGTACACGCCTCTAAGACTGTACCCCCTTGAAAGCATTTAGGATAGAAATTGGACCGACGGCTCTTAACAGTCCATTCAACACAACCTGGAACCACTTCACCAATTTTCCTTTTAGACAATTATTTAAAGGTGACAATACCTTGCAGCATCAAGCCTTTCTTCTGGTAAGAGAAGGTAATGTGAGCACTAAGAAACCTGGCCAAAGCCTGGACTGTTCTACAAAAACTCGATAGGGAAGCTTGGAATCACAACTAAGTATTGCTCCTATTTCTAGGAAGTAGAGTAGAGACCTTGGCCCACAGAATCTAGCCTAACTTTACATAATGAATCTTATCGTAGGGGACTTGGCACACAGTCACAAGACATTCTTGGTAGGAATAGAAAAGTTGTTGAAGTCCATGGCCTAGGAGGCAGTCCTCTGTTGAAACTGGGCTAAGTTTGGCGGACGTTAGAAAACAACACCACGCCAATCTCATATATAAGATAAACTGCATTGCAATACAATTCATTTTCTGAATTTTGGTTCATTCTATGAAGTAAAGTGAAAACCTACAG
>NW_006440608.1:31154-58284 GCF_000325575.1 Pteropus alecto | reverse complement strand
CTGTTAAGATAATTTTAGCATTAGGTTTCGGGTTAGGGTTAGGATATGCGTTTAGTGTTCGGCTTATTGTTAGTGTAAAATAAGGGTTAGGGTTAGAATTAGGGTTAGGAATATCTTTAGATTTAGGGTTAGGATCTGATTTAGGGTTAGTGTTAAGGTTATGTTTAAGGTTTTGGTTATATCTAAGGTTAGGTTTAGGGTTAGAGGTAGTTTGAGAGTTAAATTAGGGTTTCGGTTAGTTTTAAGTTCAGAGGTTGATGTTAGGGTTATTGTTAGTGTAAAATTTAGTGTTGAGGTTAGGGTTTGCTTTCGGTTTAGGGATAGGATAATGGTTACGTTAATTTTAGGGTTATGGTTAGGGTTCGGGTTAGGTTTAGGGTTAGGGTTAGAGTTAATTTTTAGGGTTAGGGTTAGGATTATGATTAGGGTTAGGTTTAGGGTTAGGGTAAAAGTTTAGAGTTAGGATGAGTGTTAAGTTTAGGGTTATAGTTAGAGTTATGTTAAAGTTAGATTTAGATTTAGGATTAGGGCTAGGTTTAGGGTTACGTTTAGGAGTAAGAGTTAGGGTTCTGTTAGGTTTAGGGTAAGGGGTTTGTTTAGGGTTAGGGTTATGGTTAGTCTTAGGGTTAGATTTTCGTTTATTGATAGTTTTTAGGTTACGGTTATGGTTACAGTAAGAGTTTAGAGTTTGGATTTGTATTAGTGTGAGTGTTAGGTTTAGGAATAGGTTTAGGTTTAGAATTTAGTTTTAGGGTTGTTTTAGGCTTAGGGTTAGCTTCAGAGTCAGGGTTGGTGTTAGATTTAGCGTTATGTTTTGGGTTGGCGTACAGTTATGTTTAGGATTACGGTCAGAGTTTAGAGTTAGGATTAGTGTTAGGGTTAAGATTAGGGTAGGATTAGTTTAGGGTTATGGTTAGGATCAAGGTCTTGGTTAGGGTTAAGGTAAGAGTTTAGAGTTAGGATTAGTGTCACGGTTAGGGTGAGGGTTAGGGTAACATTAAGGTTAGAGTTAGGGTTAGGGTTAGATTTAGGGATAGATTTTGGGTTACGTTAAGTTTAGGGTGAGTTTTAGGGTTCGTGTTAGGGTTATTGTTAGGGTTAGGGTTAGAGTTTATGGTTAGGGATAGGGTTATTGTTAGAGTTACAGTTAGGGTTAAGTATAGGGTTTAGCTTTCTTAAAGAGTTTAGAGTTAGGATTAGTGTTAGGGTTAGGGATAAGGTTAGGGTTACTTTAAGGTTAGGATTAGATTTAGTTTTAGGTTTAGGATTAGGGTTTTGTTTAATGTTTAGGATTATAGTTATTTTTAGGCATAGGTTTAGGGTAAGATTTTAGAGTTAGGATTAGTGATAGGGTTAGGGTTACCTTAAGATTAGCGTCAGGGATATGGTTAGGGTCTCGTATAGTTACAGTTATGGTTATGGTTAGGTTACGTTTTGGGTTTAGGGTTAGGGTTGTGTTATCCTTAGTGCTAGGATTAGAGTTAGGTTTAGTGTTAGGGTAAGGGCTATGGTTAGGTTTGGGCTTAGATTTAGGTTTAGGGTAAGGTTAGGGTTTAGGATTCGGGTTAGGGTTAGGGTTAGGGTTAGGGTTAGGGTAGGGTTAGGGTTATGGTTAGGGATAAGATTAGGGTTAGGGTTAGGGTTAGTGTAAGAGTTTATAGTCGGGATTACTGTTAGGTATAGTGTTAGGGTTAGATTTACGTTAAGCATAGGGATAGCGTGAGGGTTAGGGTTAGGGTTTAGAATTAGGATCATCGTGAGTTCGGGGTTAGGGTTAGGGCCACTTTTAGGATTAAGCTTAGGTTTAGGCTTATGGTATGAGTTTAGAGTTAGGATTAGTGTTACGGTTAGTGTTAGGGTTATGGTTATGTTAAGGTAGGGTTAGGATTATTTTAGGGTTACAGTTATGGTTAAGTTTACCTTAGGGTTAAGGTCACTGTTAGGTTTAGTTTAAGAGTTTTGAGTTAGGATTTTTGTTAGGTTTAGGGTTAGACATATTGTTACGTTTAGCTTAGGATTAGAGTAAGGGTTCGGGATCGGATTGGGTTAGAGGTAGGGTTAGATTTAAGGTTAGAGTTAGGGTTAAGGGTTAGGTTTAGGGTTAGTTTAGTGTTAGGGTTAGAGTTACTTTAAGGTTAAGCTTAGATTTAGGATAGGGTGACAGTTTAGAGTTAAGATTAGTGTTACTGTAAGGGTTACGGTTAGGGTTACGTTAAGATTAGTGTTAGGGTTAGGGTTAGGTTTAGGGTTAGTGTTAGTTTTAGGTTTACATTAAGGTTAGGGTTCAGGTTAGGTTTAGGTTTAGTATTAGGGTTAGGGTTAGATTTAGGTTTAGGTTTAGGGTTATGGTTAGTGTTAATGTTACGGTTAGGGTAAGAGTTTAGATATAGGATTAGTGTTAGGTTTAGGGTTAGTATTCAGATTACTTTAAGGGTTAGGGTTAGGTTTAGGTTTAGGTTTAGTCTTAGTGTTATGGTCTGGGTTAATGTTACAGTTATGTTTAGGGTTAGTGTTAGGATATGATGTTAGAGTTAGCATTAATGTTAGGGTTCAGAATATAGTTAGGATTATTTTAGGCTTATGGTTAGGATTAAGTTTTGGTTGTGGTTGTAGTCATGGTTAGGATTAATATTAGTATTAGGGTTAGAATTAGGGTAAGGTATTAGGTTTAGGTTTAGTTTTATGATTAGGGTGTGGGTTTCTGCTAGGGTTACGTTTAACGTTAGGTTTAGGTTTAGTATTAGGATATGGGGTTATGATTAGGGTTATTCTTAGTGTAAAATTTAGGGTTGGGGTTAGAATTAGGGTTACGATTAGCTTTAGATTTAGGATTAGGATTTGGGTTAAGGTTACTGTTAGGGTTACATTTAAGGTTTGGGTTAGATAGCGTTCGGGTTAAGGTTAGCGTTAGTTTTTGAGTTGAATTAGGATTATGCTTAGGTTTGGCGTCAGGGTTTAAAGTTAGGGTTGTTAGTGTCAAATTTAGCATTAGGGTTAGAGTCATGGTTAGTTTAAGAGGTTAGAGTTAGTATTAGTGTTATGGTTAGGGTTAAGGTTAGGGTTTCATTAAGGATAGGGTTAGGATTAGGGTTCGGGTTAGTGTTAGGGCTAGTGTTAGTGTTAAAGTTAGGGTTAGGGTTAGGGTGAGAGTTTAGAGTTAGGATTTGTGTTAGGTTTAGGGTTAGAATTAGGGTTACATTAATGTTTGATTAGGTTTAGGATTAGGGTTATGTTTAGGGTTAAGTTTACGGTTTAGGATTTTGCTTCTATTAGGCTTAGTGTTAGTGGTAGGTTTAGTGTAAGTTTTAGGTTTAGCGTTTGGTTTGGGTTAGGGTTACAGTTATATTTAGGGTTAGATTCAGGATATGAGGATAGATTTCAGTTTAGTGCTAGGGTTAGGATTAGGGTTAAGTGTAGTTTAAGGTTATTGTTAGGGTTAAGTTTAAGTTAGGGTTAAGATTAATTTTAGAGGTAGGGTAAGAATGTAGAGTTAGGATTAGTATTAGGGTTCGTGTTAGGGTTAGGGTTATGATAAGGGTTAGGGTTAGGTTTAGGGTTAGTGTTAGGTTCAGGGTTAGTGTTTAGATTTAGTGTTAGCATTACCCTTAGGGTTAAGTTTAGGTTTAGGGTTAAGATAAGAGTTTAGAGTTAGAATAAGTTTTAGTTTTAGGTTTTAGGGTTAGGCTTATGTTAAAGATAGGGTTAGGCTTAGGGTTAGGATTACGGTAATGTTTAGGTTTAGTTTATGGTAAGGTTTATTGTTATGGTTAGGGTTTATGGTTAGTTTTAGGGTTAGGATTTAATGTTTGTGTTAGGATTATGTTTAGCATTATGTTAAGTTTAGGGCTTGTGTTAGGGTTAGGGTTAGGGTTAGTTTTAGGGTTATGTATAGCATTATGGTTTGGGTTAGGATTACAGTCATGTTGAGTGTTAGTTTCGGATATGATTTTAGAGTTAAGATTAGTGTTAGTGTTAGGTTACGGTTAAGGTTAGGGTTAGGGTTTGGGTTACGATTAGGTTTAGCTTTAGGGTTTAGGGTTTGGTTAGGGTTAGAATTAGGCTTTGGGTTACTCTTAGTGTAAAGGTTAAGTTTAGGGTTAGGGTAAAAGTTCAGAGTTATGATTATTGTTAGTGTCAACGTTAGGGTTAGGGTTCCATTAAAGTTAGGGTTAGTGTTAGGGTTAGAGTTAGAGTTAGGGTTAGGGTTAGGGGTTAGGGTTAGGGTTAGGGTTAGGTTTAGGGTTAGTAGTACGTTGAGGTTAGTTTAGGGTAGGATTATAGTTAGGGTTAGGGTTAAGGTTAGGGTTTAGTGTTAGGGTTCGGCTTAGAGGTAGTGGTAGGTTTAGGGTTAGGGTTACTGTTACCCTTCGGGTTAAGGTTAAATTTGGTGTTAGGGTAAGAGTTTAGAGTTAAAATTAGTGTTAGGTTAAGGGTTACAGTTAGGTTTACATTAAGGGTTAGTTTTAGGGCTAGGTTTAGGTATAGTGTTAGAATTATGGTTAGGTTTATGGTTATGTTTTTGGTTAGATTTACAGTTTTGTTAGAATTAGGTTTAGGGTATGAGGTTAGAGTTAATATAAGTGTTAGAGTTACGATTATGGTTAGTATTAGTTTAAGTTACGGTTAGGGTTAAGTTTAGGTCATGATTATGGTTAGAGTAAGAGTTTAGATTTAGGATTAGTGTTAGGGTTAGAGTTAGTGTGAGGGTTATGGTTACGTTAAGGTTACGTAGGTTTAGGTTTAGATTAGGATTAGAGTTAATGTTAGGATTAGGGTTAGCGATAGGGTTATGTTTAGATTAGAGTTAGGGTTTAGAGTTAGGGTTAGGATTAGGGTTAGCGATAGAGTTAAGTTTAGATTAGGGTTAATGTTTAGAGCTAGGTTTAAGTTTAGTGTTAGGATAATATTTAGTATAAAATTTAGGGTTAGGATTAGAATTTGGGTTAGGATTACCTTTAGATTTATGGTTATGATCTGGGTTACAATTACAGTTATGGTTACATTTAAGTTTTGGGTTAGATTTAGGGTTCGAGTTATGGTTAGATTTACTTTTAGCGTTAAATTAGGTTTAGTGTTACTTTGGAGTCAGGGGTTAATATTAGTGTTATTGGTAGGGTAAATTTTAGGGTTAGGATTAGGGTTAGGGTTAGAGTAAGAGGTTGGTGTTAGGATTAGTGTTAGCATTGGAGTTAGTGTTAGGTTTAGGTTAGGGTTAGGATTATGGTTAGGTTTAGGGTTACTGTTAGTTTTAACTTTAGGCTTAAGGTTAGGATAAGAGTTAGGAGTTAGGATTATTGTTTGGGTTCATGTTAGAGTTAGGGTTATTTTAAGGGTTGGGTATGTTTTAGGGTTATGGTTAGGGTTAGGGTTAAGATTAGGGTTTAGGCTTAAGGTTGTGATACGCTTAGGGTTAGGGTCATTAGTAGGGTTAGCATTAGATTTAGGGGTTTAGTTATGTTTGGGTTAGGTTATAGTTATGTTTAGGGTTAAGGTTAGGGTAAGAGGTTAGATTAGTATTAGTGTTAGGCTTAGAATTAGGGTTAGGGTTATTTTAGTGTTACGATAGGGGTTAAGTTTATGTTAGAGCTATGGTTAGGGTTAGCGTTTGGGTAAGAATTAAGTATTAGGATTAGAGTTAGGGTTAGTGTTTGGGTTACGGTTTCCATAAGGTTATGCTTAGGGATTGGTTAGTGTTAGGGTTAGGGTTAGGGTTTAGGTTTTGGGTTATGGTTAGGTCAGGGTTTGAGTTAGGCTTACTGTTGGGGTTAGCTTAGGTTTAGGTTTTGGTTAATAGTTTAGAGTTAGGATTAGTGTTAGGGTTAGTGTTAGGGTTAGGGTTACTTTAAGGTTAGGGTTAGGGTTAGGGTTAGGCTTGGGGTTAGGTTTAGGCTTAGGGTTAGGGTTAGGGTTAGAGTTAGGGTCAGGGTTAGGTTTACTGTTAGGATCAAGATTAGTGTTACGTTTAGGTTTAGGGTTAGGTTTATTCTTAGTGTAAAAGTTATGGTTACTATTAGATTAATGTAAGGAATAGTTTTATTTTTTGGATTAGAATCAGGGTTAAGTTTCGTGTTATGGTTATGTTTAAGGTTTGGGTGAGATGTAGGCTTTGGATTAGGGTTAGAGCTAGTTTTAGAGTTAAATTTAGGTTAGGGAATAGATTATGGAAAGGGTTACTGTTAGGGTTATGGTTTGACGTTAAGGTTAGGTTTAGGGTTATAGTCAGGTTTAGGGTAAGTTTACTGTTAGGGTTAAGATTACCTTTAGGTTTAGGGTTACAGGTAGGGTTATTCTTAGTGAAAAATTCAGAGTTAGTGTTAGAATTAGGGTTAGGAATAGCTTTAGATTTATGGTTAGAATATGTGTTAGGTTTCATGATAGGGTTCCGTATAAGGTTTAGATTAGATTTAGGGTTTGGGTTAGTGTTAGAGTTAGTCATAGAGTTAAATTACGGTTAGGGTTATGTTTGGGCTCAGGGGTTAAGGTTAGGTTTATTTTTTTTTTTTGTAAAATTTAGTGTTTGGTTTTGGTTAGGGTTAGATAAAGACGTTAGAGTTAGGATTAGTGTTAGCTTTAGAGTTAGGGTTAGGGTTACGTTAAGGTTAGGTTAAGGGTTATGGTTAAGTTTAGGTCTTAGGGTTACGTTTAGGGTTAGGGTTACGGTTAGGGTTACTGTTAGTTTTAAGTTTAGGCTTAAGGTTAGTAGTTTAGAGTTAGGATTAGTGTTAGTGTTAGGGTTAGGGTTAGATTTAGGTTTAATATTAGATTTTGTTTTAGTTTTAGTGTTAGTGTTAATGTTAGTGTCAGTGTTACAGTTAGGGTTAAGATTATATTTAGCTTTATGGTTTGGGTAAGGGTAGTTTATGGTTAGGGTTAGGGTATGTGGTTAGTTTTAGGATTCGTGTTCGGGTTAGGATTAGGGTTAGAATCTTTAGGGTTACATTTAGGGTTAAGTTTAGGTTAGGTTAAGGTTAGGTTTAGGGTTACAGTTAGGGATAGGGTTAAGGTAAGGGATAGGGTATGTGGTTAGTTTTAGGATTCATGTTAGGGTTAGGATTAGGGTTAGAATCTTTAGGGTTACGTTTAGGGTTAAGTTTAGGTTAGGTTTAGGGTTACAGTTAGGGATAGGGTTAATGTAAGGCATAGGGTTAAGGTTACATTTAGGTTTAAGTTTAGCATTAGGTTTAGGATTATTGTTAGGGTATGGATTTTTTATTTCGGGTTATTCTTAGTTTAAATTTAGGCTTTGGGTTAGAATTAGGATTAGGATTAGCTTTAGATTTCAATTTAGAATCTGGGTTAGTGTTAGTGTTAGGGTTACTTTTAAGGTTTGGGTTAGATTTAGGGTACGGTTATGTTTAGAGTTATAGAGTCAAATTAGAGTTTACATTAGGTTTAGGGTCAGAGGTTAAGTTTAGGGTTATTGTTAGTGTAAAAATTAGGTTTCAGGTTAGAGCTAGGTGTAGGTTTAGTGTTTAGAGTTTGTGTTGGTGTTAGACTCAGGGTTTAGGATTAGGTTTAGCATTATGGTAAGAGTTTAGAGTTAGGATTATTGTTAGAGTTAGGTTTAGAGTTAGGGTTTAGGGTTAGGTTGTGTTACGCTTAGTGTTAGGGTCATAATTAGGATTAGGTTTATGGTAACACTAATCCTAACTCTAACAGGTTTAGCATTATGGTGTGATTCTGGGATATAGTTATGTTTAGCTTTATAGTGAGGTTAAGAGGTTAGAGTTAGGATTAGTGAGATTTAGGATTAGGGTTAGGAGTAGGTTAGTATTATGTTAGGGGTTAAGTATAGTTTAGGGTTAAGCTTAGAATTAGGATATGGGTAAGAATTTAGAGTTACGATTAGTGTTAGGGTTAGTTTCAGGGTTAGGATTTCAATATGGTTAGGGTTATGGTTTGGGTTAGTGTTAGAGTTATGGTTAGGGTTTAGGGTAGTGTCAGGATTAGGTTACGGTTAATGTTAGGTTTATCGTTACGGTCAAGATTATCATTAGTTTTAGGATTAGGGATAGGGTTATTCTTAGTGCAAAATTTAGAGTTACTGTTAGAATTAAGGTTAGGGATAGTTTTATATATAGGGTTAGAATCTGGGTTAGGGTTAGTGTTAAGGTTACATTTAAGGTTTGGGTTAGAAGTAGGTTTTGCGTTAGGGTTAGAGTTAGTTTTAGAATTAAATTAGGGTTAGGTTAGGTTTGGATTAAGGGGTTAAGGTTAGGATTATTGTTAGTGTAATATTTAGAGTTAGGTTTAGGGTTAGGGATAGAGTAAGAGGTTAGAGTTAGGATTAGTGGTAGCCATAGAGTTAGGGTTTGGGTAAGAATTTCGAATTAGGATTAGTGTTAGGGTTAGTGTTAGGGTGAGATTCAGGTTTAATCTTAGTGTTAAGTTTAGGGTTCAGGGTTAGGGTAAGAGTTTAGCGTTAGGATTATCGTTAGGGTTTGTGTTAAGGTTAGGTTTAAGTTAAGATTTGGGTTAGGATTAGAATCAGCTTTGGGGTTAGGGTTAGGGTTAGGTTTAGATTTAGGTTTAGGGTTAAGTTAGAGTAAATGTTAGGGTGAGGGTTAGGGTTTAGAGTTAGGTTTAGCATTAGCATTTAGTGTTACTGTTAGTGTTAGGGTTAGCGTTACCGTTAGGGGTATGGTTAGATTTAGGGTTAGGTTAAGAGTTTAGAGTTAAAATTATTGTTAGTTTTTGAGTTGGGGTAGGGATACTTTAAGGTTAGGTTTTGCAGTAGTTATAGGGTTTAATGTTACTGTTATAGTTTGGGTTAGTATTACTGTTAGGGTTACTGTTAGGGCTGAGATTAGCATTAGTCTTAGGGGTAGGGTTATGTTATTCGTTTAGAGTTCGGGATATTCATAACGTAATTTTGGGTTAGGTTTAGAATTAGGGCTACATTGAGGTTACATTTAAATTTATGGTTAGGATTAGGGTTAGCATTAGTTTTAGAGTTAAATTAGGGTTAGGGTTAGGTTTGGGGTCTGGGGTTAAGGTTAGGGTTATTGTTAGTGTAAAATTTAAGGTTAGAGATAGGGTTAGGTTTGGGGTTAGGTTTAGAGTTTATATTTAGGGTTAGTGTTTGGTTAGTGTTAGGGTTAGGGTTCCTGTTAGGGTTAAGCTTAGGTTTAGGGTTACGGTAAGAGTTTATCGTCAGGATTAGTTTTAGAGTTAGGGTTATGGTTAGGGTTACATTAAGGTTAGAGTTAGAGTTAGAGTTAGGATTAAGGTTAGGTTTAGGTTTAGGTTTAGGTTAGGGTAAGGGTTAGGGTTAGAGTTAGCATTCATGGTTTGGTTTATGTTTAGGATGCAGTGTTAGGGTTAGGTTTAGGATTCGGGTTACTTTAAATTTACTGTTAGGGTTAGGCTAGGATTAGGGTTACTGTTAAGGTTAAGATCAGCATTACATTTAATGTTTAGGTTATGGTTGGGTTTAGGGTTAAGGTTATTCTTAGTGTAAAATTTAGGGTTATGGTTAGAAACTGGAGTAGGTTTAGTATTATGGTTACGTTTAAGTTTTTTTTTTTAATATTTAGCGTTAGGATAGAGTTAAATTTAGTCTTAGAGTTAATTTGTTGTTTGGATTAGGTTTAGGGTCAGGGGTTAAGGTTAGGATTATTGTAGAGTAAATTTTTGGATTCAAGTTAGAATTAAGTTTATGTTTACGGTTTACTTTTAGAGTTGGTGTTAGGTTTATGGTTCTGGTTGGGGTTAGGGTTATGGTTAGTGTTAGTTTTAGCATTATGGTTTGGGTTAGGGTTACAGTTATGTTTAGGGTTAATGTTAGGATATGATGTTAGAGTTAGAATGAGTTTTAGGGTTAGAAATAGGGTTAGAATTCGTTCAGGGTTACGGTTAGTTTAGTTTAGTTTAGGGTGAAGGTTAGGGTGTGGGTTAGAATAAGAGTTTAGAGTTAGGCCAAGTGTTAGCGTTAGGGACAGTGAGAGGGTTAAGTTAGGGTTAGAGTTAATGTTAGGGTTAGTGTTATGCTGAAGGTTAGGCTTAGAGTTAGGGTTACGGTTAGGGTTAGGGTTAAGATACTGTTAGGTTTTAAGTTAGGGTTAGGATTAGCGTAAGGTTAGCGTAACGTTAAGGTTAGGGTTAGGGTTATGTTACTGTTAGGTTTAGGTTTAGGTTTAGGGTTTAAGTTCAGAATGGTGTTAGGCTTAGGGTTAGGGTTAGGGTTAGGGTTGAGGTTAGGTTTAGCATTATGTTTTGGGTTAGGGGTACAGCTTTGTTTAGGATTAATGTTAGTGTAAGAGTTGAAGATTAGGATTTCTGATAGGATTATGGTTAGGGTTAAAGTTACGTTAAGGTTAGGATTAGGGTTAGGGTTATGATTAAGGTTAGGGTTAGGGTTACGTTAAGTTTAGGCTTAGGGGTAGGGTTTAAGTCCGGGTTCCGGTTTTAGTTAGCATTAGAGTTTAGTGTTAGTGTTAGGGTTAGCGTTACTGTTAGGATTAGTTTTAAGTTTAGAGTTAGAGTAAGAGTTTAGAGTTAGAATTTATATTAGTTTAGGGTTAGGGTTAGGTTTACGTTAAGGTTAAGGTTAGTTTTAGGGTTGGAGTCCGGGTTCGGGTAGAGTTAATGTTAGGGTTTACGGTTAGGTTTAGGGTTAGGGTTAGGTTTACTTTTAGGGTTAAGTTTAGGGTTAGGGTTATGGTAAGAATTTAGAGTTAGGATTAGGGTTAGTGTTAGGTTTAGGCTTAGTGTTACGTTAAGGATAGGCTTAGGATTAGGTTTAGGGTTAGGGTTAGGATTAGGTTGCGGGTTTAGGGTTACATTTGTGTTAGGCTTATGGTTACAGTTAGGGTTAGGGTCATTTTTAGGGTTAAGTTTGCAGTCCTGTTTAGGGTTAGAGTTAGGGTCTGATGTCAGAGTTAGGATTAGTGTAATTGTTAGAATTATGGTTACGATTAGTTTAGGGTTATCATTAGGGTTAAGTTTAGATAATGGTTAATGTAAGGTTTAGGTTTATGTAAGAGTTTAGTGTTAGGATTAGTGTTAGGGTTAGGGTTAAGGTTAGGGTTAGTTTTCAAGTTACTGTTAGGGTTAGGGTAAGAGTTTAGAGTTAGGATTAGTGTTAGGTTTAGGATTAGGGTTTGGGTCATGTTAACGTTATAGTTAGTTTAGGATTAGGGTTAAGATTAGGGTTAGGTTTCATTACAGTTACATTAAGAGTTACGGCTGTGGTTAGGGTTTATGGTTATGTTTAGGGTTAGGGTATTGTTTTAGGGTTCGGATTAGGTTTATGGTTTCTTTAAGGTTAGGGTTAGGTTTAGTGTTAGTGTTAGGGTTAGGGTTAGGGTTAGGTTTAGATTTCATCTTAGCTTTATGATTTAGACTAGGGTTTTAATTATTTTTAGGGTTAGTGTTAGGATATGATATTAGAGTTAGGATTAGTGTTAAGGTTCAGAATAGAGTTAGGATTACTTTAGGATTACTGTTAGGGTTAAGTTTAGGTTAGGGTTAAGATTAGGTTAGGGTTAAGGTTAGGGTTAGTGTAAGAGTTAAGAATTAGGATTAGTTTTAGGGAAGGGTTGGGTTAGGCTTAAATGAGTGTTAGAGTTAGTGTTAAGGTTAGATTAGGATAGGGTTCGGTTTAGGATTAGGGTTAGGCTTCGGGTTAGTGTTAAGTTTAGGATTAGGATTAGGGTTAGGGTTTAAGATCAGGGTTAGGGTAAGTGTCAGGGTTAGGGTTAGGGTAAGGGTTAAGGTTACTCTTAGGGTTAAGATTAATGCTATGTTTAGGGTTTGTATTAGAAAATGAGGTTAGGGTTAGGGTTATTCTTAGTGTAAGTTTTAGGGTTAGGGTTAGAATTAGGGTTAGAATTCACTTTAGATTTAGGGTTAGTATCTGTGTTAGGGTTACTTTCAGAGTTACGTTTAAGGTTCGGTTTATATTTAGGGTTCAGTTTAGTATTAGAGTTTGTTTTAGCGGTAAATTATGTTTAGAGTTAGGTTGCGGTCAGGGTTTAAAGTTAGGGTTCTTAGTGAAAATTTTAGCGTTAGGATTAGCGTTAGGATTAGGTTAAGATGTTAGAGTTAGGATTACTGTTAGGTTTAAGGTTAGCATTACATTAAGGTTGGGTTTAGGGTGAGGATTCAGATTAGTGTTAGGGTTAGGCTTACGGTTAAAGTCAGGTTTAGAGTTACGGTAAGAGTTTATAGTTAGAATTAGAGTTATGGTTATGATTAGGTTTAGGGTTACCTAAGATTAGGGTTAGGTTTAGGCTAGGGCTCTGTCTAGATTTAGGTTTAGGTTTAATTGTTAGGGTTCTGTTAGGCTTAGAATAAATGTAGGGTTAGGGTTTGGGTTATGATTTAGTGTTAGTTTTGGTGTTAGGATTTCTGTTAGGATTAGTATTAGATTTAGCGTTATGGCTTGGGTTAGGGTTACAATTATGTTAAGGTTAGTGTAAGGCTAAGTGGTTAGAGTTCAGATTAGTATTAGTGTTAGGATTATGGTTATGATTAGTTTAAGGTTATGGTTAGGGTGAAATTTAGGTTATGGATAAGTTTAAGATTAGGGTTAGGGTAATAGTTTAGAGTTAGCTTTAGTGTTAGGGTTAGGGATAGTGTTACGTTAAGGTTAGGACAAGGTTTAGGGTTAAGGTTAGCTTTAGATTTAGGGTTAGGGTTAGGGTTACTTAGGGTTAAGCTTTATTTTTAGGGTAAGGCTAAGAGTTTTAGTTAGGATTAGTGTTCGTGTTAGAGTTAGGTTTACGTAAAATTTAAGGTTAGAGTTACAGTTAGGATTATGGTAATGTTTAGTTTTAGTTTAGGGTAAGCATTAAGGTTAGGATTAGGGTTTAGTGTTAGGGTTAGCATTGGGTTAGTGTCAGTTTAGGGTTAGTGTCTGGGTTACTGTTCAGTTGTAGCTTAGGTTTAGGGTTAGGGTAAGATTTTAGAGTTAGAACTAGTGTTAGGTTTAGAGTTATGTTAACTTTAGGGTTCGGATTATGGTTAGGATTATGGTTATTTTTAGTTTTAGGTTAGGGTAAAGGTTAGGGTTATGTTAAGGTTTATGTTTAGGCTTATGGTTAGGGTTTAGTTTTAGGGTTAGGTTTAGGTTTAGAATTATGTTAACGTGAGGATTAAGGTCATGGTTAGATTACGGTTAGGGTTACTGTTAGGATTAACGTTAACATTACGTGTAGGTTTAGGGTTAGGGTTTCGTATTAGTGTTAGTGTTATACTTAGTGTAAAATTTAGAGTTAGGGCTAGAATTAGGGTTAGGATTAGCTTTAGATTTATGGTTAGAATCTGGGTTAGGGTTAGTGTTAGGGTTAAGTTTTTAGTTTGGGTAATACATAGGGTTAGGTTAGTGTTAGAGCTAGTTTAACAGTTAAATTTGGGTTTGGGTTAGTTTTAGGGTCAGGTGTTAAGTTTAGGATTGTTGTTATTTTAAAATTTAGTGTTCAGATAACAGTTAAGGTTAGGTTTAGGGTTTAGGGTTTGTTTGGTGTTCGGCTTAGGGTTATGGTTAGGGTAAGTTTTAGGGTTTGGGTTAGGTTTAGCATTATGTTTTGGTTTAGCTGTACAGTTATGTTTAGGGTTATTGTTAGGATATGATTTTAGAGTTAGGTTTAGTGTTAGGGTTAGGAATAGTGTTAGGATTCATTTAGGGTTAGGGTTACAGTTCAGTTTAGGTTAGGGTTAAGGTTAGGGTGTGGTTTATGGTAAGAGTTTAGAATTATGGTTAGTATTAAGGTTAGGGATAGGGTTCGGGTTAAGTTAGGGTTAGAGTCAGTGTTAGGGTTAGCGTTAGGTTTAGAGTTATGGTTCGGTTTACTGTTAGTGTTTAGGTTATGGTTAGGGTTAGGTTAATATTTTTGAGTTAGGATTATTGTTAGTGTTAGGGTTAAGGTTAGGATTATGTTAATGTTAGGGTTAGGATTAGGGTTCGGGGTAGTGTTAGGGTTAGGTTTAGCGTTAATCTTAGATTTATGGTTACGGTTAAGTTTAGTTTAAGGTTAATGTTAGGGTGTGGGGTAGGATAGAGTTTAGAGCTAAGGTTAGTTTTCGGGTTAGGGATAGGGTTAGGATTAAGTTAGGATTAGGGTTAAGATTGGGTTTAGGTTTTAGGTTTAGCGTTAGGTGTAGGGTTAGTGTTACTGTTAGGATTAAGGTTAGGTTTAGGTTTAGGGTAAGAGTTTCGAGTTAGGATAAAGGGTAGGTTTTAGGTTAGGTTTCAGGTTTCGTTAAGGGTAGGATTACAGTTAGGGTAAATGTTAGGTTTAGGGATAATATTACAGTTAGTTTAGGGAAATGGTTAGGGTTAAGATTAGGGTTTAAAGTTAGGGTTAGAGTTAGGTTTTAGTTTTAGAGTTAGGATTAGGGTTAAAGTTAGGGTTAAATTTAGTGTTAGGGGTACTGTTAGAGTTAAGGTTAGGTTTAGGGTTAGGGTAAGAGTTTAGAGTTTGGATTATTCTTGGGTTTAGGATTGGGGTTATGTTTACGTTAAGGTTAGGGTTAGGGTAAGTGTTAGGGTTAGGTTTGGGTTTTCGTGTTATGGTTACGGTTTGGGTTAGTGTTAGAGTTAGGATTAGTGATTAGAGTTAGGGTTACGGTTATGGTTAGTGTTAGGTTTAGGGTTAGGGTTAGGTTTAGGGTTAGGGTTATCGTTACAGATAAGGTTAAGGTTAGGTTTAAGGTTACAGTTAGGTTTAGAGTTTAGTGTTCGTATTTGGGTTAGGTTTAGTGTTCAATTTAGGGTTAGGTTAGGATTAACCTTACTGATTGGATTAATGTTATGTGTAGAGTTAGGGTAAGTGTTTAGAATTATGATTAGTTTTATTGTTAGGGTTAGGATTATGTTTACATTAAGGGTTAGGGTTAGGTTTAGGTTTAGGGTTTGATTAGGTTGTTGTTAGGCTTAGGATTTGGGTTAGGTTTAGGGTGTTAGGTTTAACGTTATGGTATTGGTTAGGGTTACAGTTATGTTTAGGGCTAGTGTTAGGTTATGAGAATAGTCTTAGGATTAGTGTTAGGGTTATGATTAGGGTGAGAATATGTTTCGGGTTACAGTTAGTTTTAATTTTAGATTTGGGTTAAGATTAGAATTACGGTTCGGTTTAGGGTTTAGGGTTCGGATTAGGGTTAGGGTTACTGTTAGTGTTAAGATTAGGTTTAGGGTTACAGTAAGAGTTTAGAGTTAGCAAAAATTTTAGATTTTGTGTTAGGTTTCGGGTTACCTTAATGTTAGGGTTTGGGTTAATGTTACATTAAGATTTGGGTTAGGGTTAGGGTTAGGGTTAGGGTTAGGGTTAGGATTTGTTTTAGGGTTCGAATTAGTTTTAGGGTTAGGTTACGGTGAGGGTTGGTTTTAGGGTTAGGGTAGTTTTTAGGGCTACTGTTAGGGTTAGGATTAGCTTTTGATGTAGGGTTAGGATCTGGGTTAGGGTTAGTCTTAGTCTTAGTTTTATGTTTAAGTTTTCAGTTAGATTTAGGTTTAGGGTTAGAGTTATACTTAGTTTTAGAGTTAAATTAGGGTTAGGGTTAGGTTTCGGGTCAGGGTTAAGTTTAGGGTTATTGTTAGTGTAAAATTTTGTTTAGGGTGTAGATCTGGGTTAAGAAAAGAGGTTAGAGTTTGGATTAGTGTTAGCGTTAGTTTTAGGGTTAGGGTTAGGTTTAGGGTTCGGGTTAGAATTAGGGTTATGGTTAACGTTAGAGTAAGGTTTACGTTCAGGTTAGAATTAGGATAATGTTAGGGTTAGGTTTCGGGTTACTGTTATGTTTCAATTTAGCATTAGGTTTTGGGTTAGGGTTACGGTATGAGTTTAGAGTTCTGGTTATTCTTAGTGTAAGTTTAGGGTTAGGGTTAGTATTAGGGTTAGGATTATCTTTAGATTTAGTGTTATAATCTGGGGTAGCGTTAGTGTTAGTGTTACGTTAAGGTGTGGGTTAGGTTTAGGGTTAGCATTTGGGTTTGGGTTTAACGTTATGGTTATGGTTAGGGTTAGGGTAAGTGTTAGGGTTAGTGTTTAGGTTTAGGTTATGAGGTTAGAGTTATGATTATGTTAGGGTTAGTATTAGGGTTAAGATTAGTTTAGTGTTATATTTAGGGTTAAGTTTAGGTTAGGGTTTAGTTTATGGGCAAGGTTAGGATTAGGGTTACGGTTAGGGTTCGGGTTAGGTTTAGGTTCTTTGTTAGTGTTAGGGTTAGGTTTTGGATTAGGGTTAATGAGAGGGTTAGGGTTAGGGTTTAGGTTAGGGTCAGGGTTTAGGGTTAAAGTTAGGGTTAGGGTTAGAGTAAGTGATTAGGGTTAAGGTTATTTAGGTGTAAAATTTAGGGTTATGGTTAGAATGAGGGTTATGTTTAGCTTTAAATTTAAGGTATGATCTGCATTATGGTTAGTGTTAGGGTTACGTTTAAAATTTGCATTGGATTTCAGTTTAGGGTTAAATTTAGAGTCATTTTTAGAGTTAAATTAGGGTCAGGGTTACATTTGCCATCCGGAGTTAAGTTTAGGGTTATTGTTAGTACAAAATTTCGGATTAGGGTTAGAGTAAGAGGTTAGAGTTATTTTTAGTGTTATCTATAGAGTTATGGTTAGGGTTATTTTAGGGGTTAGGGTTAGGTTTAGGGTTATGTGAAGGTTATTTTTAGGATTTATGTTAGGTTTCATGGTTAGGGATTGGGTTAGTGTTAGGGTTAGGTTTAGGGTTAGAGTTCGAGTTATGATTAGAGTTAGTGTTAGAGTTACGGTTAGATTAAGATTACCGTTTGGTTGGGGACAGGGTTACGGTATGTTTTAGGGATAGGGTTATTTTAGTGGAAAATTTACGATTATTGTTAGAATTAGGATTAGGATTAGCTTTAGATTTAGCGTTAGGATCCTGGTTAGGTTTAGTGTTAGGGTTACTTTTAAAGTTTGGGTTAAATTTTGGGTTCAGGTTAGGGTTAGATTTAGTTTTAGAGTTAAATTAGTGTTAGGCATTGGTTTGGGGCCAGGTGTTAATGTTAGGGTTCTTGTTAGTGTAATATTTATTGTTAGGGTTACGGTTAGTGTTAGGACAAGAGGCTAGAGTTAGGATTAGTGTTAGTGTTAAGGTTAGAGTTAGGGGTAGGGATACTCTTACTGTTAAGGTTAGAGTTAGGGTTAAGTTTAGGGTTAAGGTTAGGGTTAGGGTTAGGTTTACGTTAAGGTTAGGCTTAGGATTAGGGTTAGGGTTAGAGTTAGGGTTTAGGTTTAGGGTTAGGGTTAGGGTTAGGTTTAGTGTTAGGGTTAGAGTCACTGTTAGGGTTAAGTTTTGGTTTGTGGTTAGGTTTAGGATTAGGTTTTGGGTTTAGGTTTAGGGTTGTTTTAGGCTTATCGTTAGGGTTAGGGTTAGTTTTAGGGTATGTTTAGCGTTGTGGTTTCTGTTATCGTTACAGTTCTGTTTAGGTTTAGGTTTAGGGTAAGAGGTTAGAGATAGAATTAATATTAGGGTTATGAATAGTGATAATATAAGTTTAGGGTTACGGTTAGGGTTAAGTTTATGTTAGGGTTGGATCACGGTTTGGGTTGACATAAGAGTTTAGAGTAAAGATTAGTGTTAGGGATAGGGTTAGCTTTAAGGTTACATTAAGGTTAGGGTTAGGATTATTTTGGGGTTATGACTATCGTTAAGTTTAGGTTAAGTTTAAGGTCAAGGATAGGGTTAGGGTAAGAGTATAGAGTTAGGATTAGTGTTAGGGTTAGATTAGTTTTAGGGATCAGTTAAGGTTAGGGTTAGAGTTAGAGTTAGGGTTTAGGATTTCGTTTAGGATTAGGTTTAGGTTTGGGTTTACTGTATGGTTTTCGGTTATTTTTATAGTTAAGTGTACATTTAGGATTAGAGTAAGAGTTTAGATGTAAGATTAGTGTTAGGATTAGTTTTAGGGTTAGGGTTATGGTTAGGGTTAGGTTTAGTGTTAGGGTTAAGGTTAGGTTTCGGGTTAGGATATTTTGAAGGGTTAGGATTAGGGTTAGGGTTTAAGTAGGATTTGCTTTAGGGTTAGAGTAAGAATTTAGAGTAAGGATTACTGTTGGAGTTATGGTTAGTGTTAGGGTTACATTAAGGCTCGAGTTAAGGTTAGGTTTAGGGTTAGGGTGAAGTTTAGGGTTAGTTTTATGTTCACTTTAGGGTAAGGTTTCAGGTTAGGGCTAAGATTTAGAGTTAGGGTTTGGGTTACGATTAAGGTTAGGGGTAGCGTTACGGTTATGGTTAAGTTTAGCGTTAGTTCTATTGGTAGGGTTAGGGTTAGAATTAGGGTTTATTGTTAGTTTTAGGGATAGGGTTATGGTTAGCGTTAGGGTCATTGTTAGGTTTAAGGTTAGGTTTAGGGATAAGTGTAATAGTTTAGAGTTAAGATTAGTGTTAGGGTTTTGGTTTGGTTAGGGTTAAGGTTACATTTAGGGTTAAGTTTGTGTTAGTGTTAGATTTGTAGTTAGTGTTAGGCTTACTTTTAGATTTAATTCTAGGGTTAGGATTAGAGTTTATTGTTAGGATTCGTGTTATGGTTAGATGTAAGTTTAGGGTTACATTTAGTTTAGTGTTGCGGTTAGAGATAGGCTTAGTTTAGGGTTATTGTTAGGGTTCAGTTTAAGTTTGGTTCAAGGTCACGGTTACGATTAGTGCAAGAATTTAGTGTTAGGGTTAGTGTTAGTGTTAGGGTTAGCGTTAGGGTGACGTTAAGGTGAAGGTTAGGATTTGGGTTAGGGATGAGGTTAGGATATAGTGTTTTGGTTAGGGCTAGGGTTAGGGTTTATAGTTTGAGTTATTGTTAGTGTAAATTTAGGGTTAGGGTTAGAATTAGTGTTAGGATTAGCTTAAGCTTTAGGGTTAGAAACTGGGTTAGGTTAGTGTTAGTGTTACGTTATGGTTTGCGTTAGATTTCGGGTTCAGTTTAGGGTTAGAGTTAGTTTTAGAGTTAAATTAGGGTTAGCGTTAGGTTTCCGGTCAGGGGATAATGTTAAGGTTCTTGTTAGTGTAAAATTTAGGGTTGTGGTTAGTTTTAAGGTTAGGGTAAGAGGTTAGCATAAAGATTAGTGTTAGGGTTTAGTTTTGGGTTAGGATTAGGGTTACTCTTAGGTTTAAATTAGGGTTAGTGTTATTGTTAGGGTTAATGTTAGGATTAGATATAGGTTAGAGTTAGGGTTAGAGTTAGTGTTCGGTTAAGGTTTCGGATAACCATTAGGTTTAAGGTTAGCTTTAGGGTTAGGGTAAGAGTTTAGAGTTAGGATTAGCATTAGGGTTAGGGTGAGGGCTAGGGTTACATTAAGCTTAGGATTAGGGTTAGGGTTACTGTTAGGTTTAAGGTTAGGTATAGGGTTAGGGTAAATTTTTAGAGTTAGGATTGGTGTTAGGATTAGGGTTAGGGGTAGGATTACATTAAGATTAGGTTTATGGTTAGGTTTAGGATTAGGGTCAGGTTTAGGTTTAGGTTTATGTTTAGGTTTAGTGTTAAAGTTAGGGTTAGGTTTAGGATTAGTTTAAGGTTATGGTTACATTTAAGATTACGTTAAGGTTAAGGTTAGATTTAAGGTTAGAGTTAAGGTTATGATTAGTATTAAGTTAGGGTTAGAGTTAGTGTTAGGGTTAGGGTTATGTTTATGCTTATGGTTAGGATTAGGGTTAGGGTTAGGGTTAGGATTAGTGTTAGGTTAGGGTTTAGGTTTAGGATTAGCGTTAGGGTTGGGGTTAGGTTTACTTTTAGAAATATGGTTAGGGCTATGGTTAGAATTAGGGTTTAGGATAGGTGATGTTTTAGGGTGAGGGTTTGGTTTAGGGTTACGTTAACGTAAGGTTTAGGGGTCGGGTTAGTGTTTGGGGTTAGTGTTAGCGTTATTCTTAGTGTAAAATTTCGAGTTTTGTTTAGAATTAGGGTTAAGATTAGCTTTAGATTTAGAGTTAGGGTTAGGGTTATGGTTACTGTTTAGGTTTAGAATGAGAGTTACGGTTAGGTTTTTGGTTAGATGTAGGGTTACTGTTAGGGTTAAGATTAGGGTTAGGGCTAGGGTAAGAGTTTAGAGTTAGAATTAGTGTTAGGTTTAGGATTAGTGTTAGGGTTACTTTAAGTTTAGGGTTAGGATTCAGGGTTAGGGTCAGTGTTAGTGCTAGGGTTAGATTTAAGGTTGCTGTTTGGTTTAAGATTAGCGTTAGGTTGAGGGTTAGTATCAGGGTTTGGAGTTAGTGTTAGGGTTAGTCTTAGTGTATAATGCAGTGTTAGGGTTAGAATTAAGGTTAGGACTAGCTTTAGATTTAGGGTTCGAATCTGGGTTAGGATTAGTTTTAGGTTTACGATTATGGTTTGGGTTAGATATAGAATTAGGATTAGGATTAGAGTTAGTTTATAAGTTAAATTAGGGTTTAGGTTTAGTGTTAGGTTTAGGTTTAGTGTTAGAGTTAGGGTTAAGTTTAGAGTAGGTTTAGGGTCAAGGGTTAAGGTAAGGTTATTATTATTGTAAAATTTAGAATTAAGGTTAGTAGTAGGGTCAGGTTCAGGTTTTAGGGTTAAGGTGGGGGTTAAGCTTAGTGTTAGTGCTAGAATTATGGTTAGGGTTAGGTTTAGTGTTATGGTTTGGTTTAGGGTTACCGTTATATTTAGCTTTAGAGTTAGGGTATGAGGGTAGAATTAGGATTAGTGCTAGGGTTAGTGTTAGGATTAGGGTTAGGTTAAGGTTAGACTTAGTGTTAGGATTAGGATAAGCGTTAGATTTAGGATTAGTGTTTAGGATTAGGGTTAGGGTTAGTTTTAGAGTTAAAATAGTGTTTGGGTTAGGTTTATTTTCAGGAGTCAAGTTTTGGGTTATTGTTAGTGTAAAATTTAGGATTCTGTTTCTGGTTCAGGTTAGGTTTAGGGTTAGGGGTTGTTTTAGTGTTGATGTTACAGTTAGGATTAGTGTTATGATATGATTTTAAGTTAGGATTAGTGTTAGAGTTAGGAACGATATTAGGATTACTTTAGGGTTATGGTAAGGGTTACGTTAAGGTTAGGGTTAAGGTTAGGGTTAGGGTTAGTGTAAGAGTTTATCATTAAAATTAGTGTTCGTGTTATGGGTAGGGATAGGGTTAAGTTATGGTTAGTGTTAGGGTTAGGGTTAGGGTTAGGGTTAGGGTTAGGTTTATGAGTAGTTTTAGGGACAGGGTTAGGTTTAGGCTTAGGGGTAGGGTATAGAGTTAGAGTTAGGGTTACTGTATGGGGTTACGGTTAGAGTTATTCCTAGTGTAAAATTTAGTGTTAGGTTTAGAATTTGTGTGAGAATTAGCATTAGATTTAGAGGTAGTATCTGGTTACGGTTAGTGTTAGGATTACGTTTAAGGCTTTGGTTAGATTTAGGGTTAAGGTTAGGATTAGATTTCTTTTGAGACTAAATTAGGGTTAGTGTTACGTTTAAGGTTACGTTATGATTAGGATTATGGTTATGGTTAAGGTTGGTTTAAGGTTAGGATTAATGTTAGCTAGAGTTAGGGTTACGGTTAGGGTTAGGGTTAGTGTAAGAGTTTAGATTTAGGATTAGTGTTAGTGGTATTGTTAGGGTTAGAGTTATGTTAAGGTTAGGGTTAGGGTTAAGGATAGGGTTTAGTCTCAGGTTTAGTGTTATAATTACAGTTATGGTTAGGTTTAGGGTTACTGTCCGGGTTTAGTTTAGGTTTAGGGTTAGTGTTAGATTTTAGAGTTAAAAATACTGTTAGGGGTAGAGTTAGGTTTAGGATTACATGAAGGATTGTGTTAGGGTTATGCTTAAGGGGTAGAGTTAGATTTAGGTTTAGCGTTATGTTTTGCGTTTTGATACATTTATCTTTTGGGTTAAATTTAAGGTGTGAGGTTAGAGTAGAATTAGGGTTAGGGTTAGGATTAGTTTAAGGTTACGTTTAGGTTTAAATTTAAGTTAGGGTTAGGGTAAGGGTTTAGAGTTAGGATTAGTGTTACGGATAGAGTTATGGTTAGGTTTAAGTTAGGGTTAGGGTTAGTTTCAGGGTTTTGTTAAGGTTTAGGTTTAGGATTAGGATTAGGTTTAGGGATAGGTTTTGGGTTTGGGATAGTGTTAGGGTAAGGATTAGTTTTAGTTTCAGGTTAGGCTAAGGGTAAGGTTTAGGATTAGGGTTTCGGGTTAGGTTTAATGTTAGGTGAGGGTAAGGGTTAAGGTTAGGTTTAGGGTTAGTTTTTAGGTTTAGCATTAGGTTCTGGGTTAGATTAGTGTTTGGAGTTAGTGCGAGGGTTATTATTAATGTAAAATATAGATTTAGGATTACAATTAAGGTTTAGATTAACTTTAGATTTAGAATTAGAAAGTGGGATATTGTTAATGTTAGTGTTACGTTTAAGGTTTGGGTTAGATTTAGCGTTAGTTTTGGGGTTAGAGTTAATTTAAGAGTTAAATTAGGGTTTGGAGTACTTTTAGTTTCAGGGGTTAAGGTTGGGGTTATTAGTGTAAAAGTTAAGGTTAGGGTTAGGGTAAGGGTCAGGTTTAGGTTTTAGCATAGGGTGAGTGTTAGGGTTTGGGCTAGGGCTACAGTTACGGTTAGGGTTAGGTATAGCGTTATTGTTTGGGTTAGGGCTACAGTTATATTTATGTTGGGTTAGGGTATGAGGTTAGAGTTAGGAATAGTGTTAGGGTTAGGGTTACGGTTAGGGTTACGTTATGGTTTGGCTTAGTGCTACGATTAGGATACGGGTTAGGCTTATGGTTAGGGTTTTGCATTTGGGTTAGGGTTAGGGATAGGATTAGAGTTACGGTTATGATTAGGGTTAGGCGTAGGATTAAATTAGGGTTTAGTTAGATATATCGTCAGGGGTTAATTTAGGGTTATTCTTATTGTAAAATTTGGGGTTCGGTTTAGGATGAGGGTTCGGTTTAGGGTTTAGGATTAGGGTTGGTATTAGGCTTAGGGTTAACGTTAGGATTAAGGTTAGGGTTAGGTTTAGCGTTATGGTTTTGGTTAGATTTGCAGATATGTTTAGGGTTAGTTTTAGAATATAATGTTAGAATTAGTGTTAGGGTTAAGAATAGGGTTAGGATTCATTTAGGGTTACGGTTAAGGTTAAGGTTAGGTTAGAGTGTGGGTTAGGGTAAGAGTTTATGGTTTGGGTTAGTGTTTGGGTTAGGGATAAGGTTAAGGTTAAGTTAGCGTCAGGGTTAGCGTTAGGGTAAGCGTTAGGGTTAGGGTTAGGGTTAGGTTTACTGTTAGTGTTTATGTTAGTGTTAGGGTTAGAATAATAGTTTAGAGTTAGGATTAGTGTTAGCATTAGGGTTACGTTAAGGTTAGGGTTAGGTTAGGTTTTGGGTCAGTGTTAGGGTATAGGGTTAGGTTAAGGCTAGTGTTAGGATCAGTGTGGGGTTAGGTTTAGTGTTATGCCATGGTTTAGGGGTACAGTTACGTTTACGGTTAGGGTTGGGGTAACAGGTTATGGTTAGGATTAGTGTTAGATTTAGGATTAGGATTAGAATTAGTTTAGGATTACTGTTAGGATTACGTTTATGGTTAGGGTTAGGGTATGAGTTTGGAGTTAGAATTAGTGTTAGAGTTAGGGTTAGGGATAGGGATATGTTAAGGTTAGGGTTAGGTTTAGGATTACGTTCAGGGGTAGGGTTATGTTTACGTTAAGGTTAGAGATAGCTTTAGGGTTCGGGTTAGGGTTACAGTTTGGGTTAGGGTTTAGGATTAGGGATAGGATTAAAATTAGGGTTACTGTTAGTGTTAAGTATACGTTTAGGATTCGGGTAAGTGTTTAGAGATAGGATTAGTGTTAGGGTTACATTAAGGTTAGGGTTAGGTTTAGGGTTACGGTTAGAGTGAAGGTTATGTTTAAGGTTTAGTTTTATGGTTTTGTTAGGCTTATCTTAGTGTTAGAGTTAGTGTTATTGTTAGAGTTAGTTATGTTTTGGGTTAGGCTTACGTTTATGTTTAGGTTTAGGGTTAGGACAAGAATTTAGAGTTAGGATCCATGTCAGGGTTAGTGTTAGGGTTAGGTTTACCTTAAGGTTAGGGTTAGGGATAGTGTTAGTGTTAGGTTTTACAGTTAGGGTTAGGGTTATGTTAGGGCTAGGGTTAGTGTTACTGTTAGCATTAAGCTTAGGTTTAAAGTTAGGGTAAGTATTTAGAGTTAGAATTAGTGTTAGGGTAAGGGTTACAGTTATAGGGTTAAGTTAAGGGTTAGGGCTGTCGTTAGGGTTAGGTTTAGGGTTAGGGTTTGGGTTAGGGTTTGGTTAGGGCAAGGGTTAGGCTTAGGTTTACATTAAGGTTACGGTTAGGTTTCGGATTAGGGTTAGGGTTAGAATTAGGTTTAGGGTTTAGGTTAGGTTACGGGTTAGGTTTACGATAAGGTTAAGATTAGGGTTTGTGTTATGGTTAGGGTTTAGGGTTAGGGCTGTTTTAGGTTTAGGATTATGGTTCGGGTTAGGGTTGGCTTTAGGTTTAGCTTTAACATTTGGTTTAGGGGTACAGATATCTTTAGAGTTATTGTTAGGGTAAGAGGTTAGTGTTAGGATTAGTTTTAGGGTTATGATTAGGGATAGGACTCGTTTAGGCTAACAGATAGGTTTAAGTTTAGTTTAGGGTTAAGATCACTGTTAAGGTTATGGTAAGAGATTAGAGTTAGGATTAGTGTTATGGTTAGGGTTAGGGTTAGTGTTTCGTTAACTTTAGAGTTAAAATTATTTCAGGGTTATGGTTAGGTTTACGTTTACGTTAGGTTTCAGGTCACTCTAAGGGTTAGGATAAGAGTTTAGAGTTAGGATTTGTGTTAGGGTTAGGGGTAGGGATAGGATTAGGGTTATGTTAAGGTTAGGGTTAAGTTTAATTTTAGGGTTAGGGTTACATTAAGGTGAGGGTTAGGGTTAGTTTTCGGTTCGGGTTCTGTTTAGGGTCATGCTAGGGTTTAGGTTTAAGGTTAGGGTTAGTGTTAAGTATAGAGTTAGGGTTAGGGAAGAATTTAGAGTTCGGATTAGTGTTAGGGTTAGGGTAAGGATTAAGGTACCTTAAGGCTAGAGTTAGGGTTAGGCTTAAGGTTAGAGTTAGGTTTTGGGTTAAGGTTATGGGTAGCGTCATGTTTTGGGTAATAGTTACTATTGTGTTTATGGTTAGGGTAGTGGTTAAAGTTTAGGGTTAGGATTAGTGTTAGGGTTATGATTAGGGTACGATTATTTTAGAGTCATGGTTAGGGTGAAGTTTAGATTATGGTTAAGGTTAGGATTAGCGTTAAGGTAAGAGTTTAGAGTTACGACTAGTGTTAGAGTTAGTGTTAGGGTTAGAGTTTCGTTAAGTTTAGTGTTAGGATTAGGGTTAGGGTTAGGTTAAGGTTAGGGTTAGGTTTACTGTTAGGGTTAAGGTAAGTTTAGGGTTAGGGTAAGACTTTAGAGTTAGGATAAATATTAGGTTTTGAGTGAGGGTTAGTGTTATGTTAAGGTTAGTGTTATGGTTATGTTTATGTTTAGTGTTAGGAGTAAGTGTAGGTTTCGGTTAGGGTAAATGATAGGGTTATAGTTAGGGTTTATATATTAGGTTTAGGGTTAGAGTTTACTGTTACAGTTAGGTTTAGGTTATGGGTTTCGTTAAAATTAGAGTTACGTTTAGAGTTAGGTTTAGGGTTATAGTTCGGGTTAGTGTTAGGTTTAGTACTATTGTTAGGGTTAGGTTTACGTTTAGTCAGCGTTATGGTTTGGGTTAGGGTTACCGTTATGTTTAGGTTTAATGTTAGGATATGATTTTATAGTTAGAATTTATGTTAGGTTTCAGAATAGGGTTAGAATTAATTTAAGGTTCCAGTTAGAGTTAAATTTAGGTTAAGGTTAAGGTTAGGGTTAGGGTTAGGGTAAGATTTAAGAGTTAGAATTATTGTTAGGGTTAGAGTTTGGGGTAGGGTTAAGTTCGAGTTATGGTTATAGTTAGGGTTTGGGTTAGGTTTAGGGTTAGAGTTTAGGTTTAAGGTTAGGGTGTGGGTTACTGTTAGGGTTAAGATTAGCATTAGGTTTAGGGTTAGTATTAGGATATGAGAGTATGGTTAGTGTTATTCTTACTGCAAAATTAGGGTTAGGGTTAGAATTAGCTTTAGATTTACAGTTAGAATCTCAGTTAGGTTTAGTGTTAGGGTTACGATTAAGGTTTGGATAATATTTGGGGTGAGGGTAGGTTTACAGTTTTCGAGTTAAATAAGGGTTTGAGTTAGGTTTAGGGTTATGGGTCAAGGTTGGGATTATTGTTAGTGTAAAATTTAGGGTTCGATTAAGAATTTGTGTTAGGTTTAAGTTTTAGTGTTAGGGTTGGTGTTATGCTTAGTGTTAGGGTTAGGGTTAGTGTTAGCATTAGATTTAGCTTTATGGTTTCGTTTAGGGTTACAGATTTGTTTAGGATTAGTAATAGCATATGATGTTAGAGTTACGATTAGTTTTAGTGTTAGGAATATAATTAGGATTCTTTCAGGTTTACCGTTACGGTTAAGTTTAGGTTAGGGTTATGAATAGGGTGTGATTTACGGTAAGAGTTTTGAGGTAGTGTTAGTGTTAGGGTTAGGGATAGGGTTACGGTTGAGTTAGATTTGGGGTTAGTGTTAGGGTTAGCTTTAGGTTTAGGGTTTCGGGTTAGTTTTATTTTTAGTGTTCAGGCTAGGGTTGGGTTTAGGATAAGAGTTTGACTTAGGACTACTGTTAGGTTTAGGGTTACGTTAAGGTTAGGGATAGGTTTAGGATTAGGGTTAGGCTTATGGTTAGTTTTAGGGTTTAGAGTTAGGGTTCTGTTAGGCTTAGGGGTATGGGTAGGGATAGGGTAACGGTTCGGTTTAGCGTTATGATTTGATTTAGGATTACAGTTATGTTTAAGGTTAGGGTCAGTGTAAGAGTTTAGAGTTTAGATGAGTGTTCGTGTTAGGATTAGGATTAGGATTAGTTTAAGGTTACAATTTGGTTAGGTTTAGATTAGTGTTAAGGTAAGGGTTAGGATTAGGGTAAGAGTTTAGGGTTAGGATAAGTGTTAGGATTAGTATTAGGGTTACGGTTACATTAACGTTAGAGTTAGGTTTATGGTTAGTTTTAGCTTTAAGTTCGGGTAAGGATTAGGGTTAGGGTAAGGGTTTATGTTTATGTTTAGCTTTGGGGTTTAGGCTTAGGTTTACATTAAGTTTAGGGTTAGGATTAAGGTTAGGGTTACTGTTAAGGTTATGATT
>NW_006440608.1:27873-29839 GCF_000325575.1 Pteropus alecto | reverse complement strand
CGACATATGGTTAGAGTTAATTTTAAAGTTAAATAAGGGTTAAGGTTAGGTTCGATCTCAGGGGTTAAGTTTAGGGTTATTGTTAGTGTAACATTTAGGGTTAGGATTATTGTTAGCATTAGCGTAAGAGGTTAGAGTTAGGATTAGTGTTAGGATTACAGTTAGGATTAGAGTTACCTCAAGGTTAGGGTTAGCATTAGGGTTAGGGTTAGAGTTAGGGTTAGTGTTATGGTTAGGGGTAGGTTTAGGATTTAAGGTTAGGGTTGGTGTTAGGTTTAGGGGTCGGGTTAGGGTTATGGTTAGCGTTATGTTTAGCATTATGGTTTGGGTTAGGTTTGTAGAAATGTTTAGAGTTAGTGTGAGGATATGATGTTAGAGTTAGGATTAATGTTAGGATTAGAATTAAGGATAGGATTAGTCTAGTGTACGGTTAGGGTTAACTTTAGGTTAGGTTTAAGTTTAGGGTGTGGGTTATGGTAAAAGTTTAGAGTTAGGGTTAGTGTTATGGTTAGGGTTAGTGTTAGGGTTTAGTAAGGGTTAGGGTTAGTGTTACGTTTAGCGTTAGGGTTAGGGTTAGGGTTCAGTTTACTGTTATTGTTTAGGTTATGGTTAGGCTTAGGTTCAGGGTTTAGAGTTAGGATTAGTGTTAGCGTTAGTGTTAGGGTTAAGGTTACGTTAAGATTAGGGTTAGGATTAAGGTTCGTGTTCATGTTAGGGTTACGGTTAGGGTTGAAGTTAGAGTTAGGGTTAGGGTAAGCATTTAGAGTTAGGATTACTGTTAGGTTTAGTGTTAGGGTTATTATGTTAAGATTGGTGTTAGGTTTAGGTTTATGGTTAGGGTTAGAGTTGAGTTTAGTGTTTAGAGTTAGGGTTTTGTTAGGCTTAGAATTAGGGGTAGGGTTAGGGTAAGTGTTAGGTTTAGCGTTATGGTTTGCATTAGGTTTACAGTTATCTTTAGGGTTAGGGTCAAGGTAAGTGGTTAGAGTTCTGATTAGTATTAGCGTTAAGATTAGGGTTAGGATTAGTTTAAGGTTACGGTTAGGGTTAAGTTTAGTTCAGGGTTAGGGTTTAGAGTTAGGATTAGTGTTAAGTTAGGTTTAGGTTTAGGGCTACGATCAGGGTTAGTCTTAAGTTTAAGTTTAAGTTTAGGGTTAGGGTAAGAGTTTAGAATTTGGATTAGTGTTTGTTAGAGTTATGGTTAGGGTTATGTTAAGTTTATTGTTAGCGTTAGTGTTACGGTTAGAATTAGGTTTACGGTTAGTTTTAGGCTTTGGTTAGGGTTGGGTTAGGGTTTGGTGTTAGGGTTAGTATTAGGGTTAGGGTAAGGTTAGGGTTAGGTTTAGGGTTAGGATTAAGATTATCGTTATGTTTATGGTCAGGTTTAGGGTATGGGGTTAAGGTTAGTGTTATTTTTAGTGTAAAATTTAGAAAAACATTAGAATTAGTATTAGGATTAGCTTTAGATTCAGGGTTAGGATCTCAATTAGGGTTAGTGTTACATTTACGTTTAAGGATTTTTTTTTAGATTTACAGTGAGTGTTAGGATTAGAGTTAACTTTAGAGTTAAATTATCGTTAGAGTTAGTTGTGGGGTCATAGGTTAAGTGTAGGGTTATTGTTAGTGTAAAATTAAGGTTTAGAGATAGGTTTAAGGTTAGGGTTACCTTAATATTAGGGTTAGGGTTAGGTTTAGGGTTCCAGTTAGTGTTAGGGTTAGGTTTATGGTGAAATTTAAGGTTAGTTTTAGGGTCTGAGTTTAAAGTTAAGATGAATGTTAGGTTTAGATTTACAGTTAGGTTTACATTAAAGTTAGGGTTAGGTTTAGGATTAGGGCAAGGTTTAGGGTTACATTTAGGGTTAGGGTTAGGGTTAAAGTTAGGGTTAGTGTTAGGGTTAGGGTTAGGGTTAGGGTTCTGGTTAAGGTTAGAGTTAGGGTTAGGGTTAGAGTTAGGTTTAGGTTTAGGTAT
>NW_006440608.1:25160-27759 GCF_000325575.1 Pteropus alecto | reverse complement strand
TTAGGGTTAGGGGTAGTATTAGTGTTAGCTTTAGGTTTACTGTTAGGGTTAAGGTTAGGGTTAGGGTTAGAGTAAGACCTTAGAGTTAGGATTAGTGTAAGGTTTAGGGTAAGGGGTTAGGGTCACGTTAAGTTTAGGGTTAAGGTTGTGGTTAGGCTTAGGTTTAGGTTTAGGTTTAGGGTTCACGGTTAGGATTGTGTTAGCTTTAGGGTTTGTCTTAGGGTTCGGGTTGGTGTTAAGTTTAGCGTTATGTTTTCTGTTAGGGGTGCAGTTATGTTTAGGGTCTGGTTTAGGAAAAGAGGTTAGTGTTAGGATTAGTGTTAGGAATAGTTTAGGGTTACAGTTAGGGTTAAGGTTACGTTAAGCGTTGATGTAAGAGTTCCGAGTTAGGATAAGTGTTAGGGTTAGGATTATGATTACGATGAGTTAAAATTAGGGTTAGGATTTGGGTTAGGGTTAGGTGTACATTTAGAATTTAGCATTACGGTTGTGATAGGGTTAGGGTCAGAGTTAGGGTTAGTGTTAGGGTTTGGATTAGCATTATGTTTTGGGTTAGGTTTATAGTTATGTTTAGGGTTAGGGTCCGGGTAAGCGTTGAGAGTTAGCATTAGTGTTAGGGTTAGTGTTAGGGTTAGGATAACTTAAAGGTTATGGTTAGGGTAGGATTAGGGTTTAGAGTTAGTGTTATGGTTAAATTAGGGTTAGGATTAGTTTAAGGTTACGATTAGGGTTAAGTTTAGGGTAGGGTTAAGGTTAGGTTTAGGGTTAGGGTAAGAGTTTAGAGTTAGAATTAGTGTTAGAGTCAGAGTTAATGTAGGGTTACGTTAAGGTAAGGGATAGGATTACAGTTAGGTTTAGGTTTAGGTTAGGGTAAGGGTTAGAGTTAGGGTTAGGGTTTAGTTTATGGTTACGATTAGGGTTACTGTTCGGGTTAGGGTAGCATTTAGAGTTAGGATTAGTATTAGGGTTAGGGTTACGTTAAGGTTAGAGTTAGGTTAGGGTCAGGGTTAATATTCGGGTTAAGGTTTGGGTTAGGATTAGTGTTAAGGGTTTGGGTTACGGTTAGGGTTAGGGTTACTGTAAGTGTTAAGTATACGGTTACATTTAGGGTAAGAGTTTAGAGTTAGGATTAGTGTTAGGGTAAGTGTTAGGGTTAGGTTTATGTTAAGGTTAGGGTTAGGTAGGGTTAGAGTTAGGGTTAGAGTTATGTTTAGGGTTTAGGGTTACGATTGTGTTAGGCTTTGGGTTAGAGTTAGGGTTAGTGTTAGGGATAGGGTTAGCGTTATATTTTGGGTTAGGGTTACAGTTATGTTTAGGTTTAATTTTAGGGTCATAGTTTACAGTTAGAATTAGTGTTATTGTTAGTTTTTAGTGTTAGGTTTACCCTAAGGTTAAGATTAGGGAAAGCGAAAGGTTTAGGTTTAGGGTTAGAGTTAGTGTTAGTGTTAAGCTTAGGTTTAGGCTTAGGTTAAGAGTTTAGAGATAGGATTAGTCTTACGGTTAGAGTTAGGTGTATGGTTACGTTAAGATTAGTGTTTGGGTTAGGATTAAGTATAGGGTAAGGTTAAGATTAGTTTTAGTTCATGGTAAGGGTTATGGTTAGGGTTAGGGTTTGTGGTTAGGTTTAGAGTTAGAGATTAGTCTTAGGGCTAGTTATAGGTTTAGGGTTATGTTAAGGCTAGTGTTAGGTTTAGGTTTAGGATTAGCATTAGTGTTAGGGTTATGTTAACGGTAGGTTTAGGGTTAGGGTTACGTTAAAGTTACGGTTAGGGTTAGGGTTCGTGTTACGGTTAAGGTTAGGGTTTGGATTAGTGTTAGGGTTAGGGTTAGACTTAGGTTAGTGCCATGATTAGGGTTACTGTTATGGTTAAGCTTAGGTTTAAGGTTAGGGTAAGAGTTTAGTGTCAGGATTAGTATAGGGTTAAGGATAGGGTTAGATATAGGGTGAGGGTTTGGGTTACATTAAGGTTAGATTTGGAATTAGGGTTCGGGTTCGGGTTAGGGTACGTGAAGAGTTAGTGTTCTGTTTAGGGTTAGGGTTAGGGTTAGTGTTAAGGTTACGTTAAGGTTAGGGTTAGGGTTAAGTTTACATTAAAGTAAGGCTTCTGGTTAGGGTTTGCTTTAGGGTTAGGTTTAGGGTTAGAGTTTTGTTTAGAGTTAGGTTTGGTATCATGGTTTGTGTTAGGGTTACAGTTATGTTTAAAGTTAGTGTTAGGATATGATGTTAGAGGTAGGATTAGTGTTAGGGTTTGGAATAGGGTTAGGAATAGTTTAGGGTATGATTAGGATTAAGTGTAGGTTAGGGATAAGGTCATGGTTAGGTTACGTTGAGAATTTAGAATTAGAATTTATGTTAGGATTAAGGTTAGGGTACGCTAAGGTTAGGGTTAGGTTTAGGGATAGATTTAGGGTTAGTGTTACTTTTTAGCTTAGGGTTACAGTTATGTTTAAGGTTAGGGTTAAAGTAAGAGGTTAAAGTTTGTATTAGTGTCAGGGTTGTGGTTAGGCTTATGATAAGGTTAGGGTTAGGGTTAGGTTTAGGTTAGGGTAAGAGTTAGGGCTAGTGTTAGGTTTTATGGTTAGGGTAGGGTTAGGGTTT